>NW_025942706.1:227208-244060 GCF_000764305.2 Hyalella azteca
CGCAGTAGTGGTCTCGACGTACGCACGCAGTAGTGGTCTCGACGTACGCGCGCAGTAGTGGTCTCGACGTACGCACGCAGTAGTGGTCTCGACGTACGCACGCAGTAGTGGTCTCGTCGTACGCACGCAGTAGTGGTCTCGACGTACGCGCGTAGTGGTGGTCTCGTCGTACGCACGCAGTAGTGGTCTCGATGCATCTATGCAGTGGTCTCGACGTACGCGCGCAGTAGTGGTCTCGACCTACGTATACTCGCGAGGTCTCGAAGTACATGACGTGGTGCGTAATGTAAAAAAAAAAGCCAGCTTTATTTACAAGGTTGAAGCCAGACGATCTCATTGGTGTTGGTGTGCGCATACGATACATGCACGCACAGTGCATACTTTATCAACTATATATAGCGTACGGGAATAAATAGTCGAGCATATTTGAAAAGTTCAGGTCAAAGGACCGGTTTCCAAATTAAGTCACGAAAAGTGCAAGAATCGGCGACAGCTATAGCTATAGGTCACATATCAGGCCTTTTTGAATCCTAAATTAAATTTGAGTATTTTAAACAGAGCCATGTACATGCAAGTTTCCACTGTCTATGCTGACTTATTAATAGTGATAAAATTGAACGATTGCAAAAATAAAATTCGAACTATCTGTTTGATTGGAATTTTATAATTTATTTATCTTCTTCTTTTTTCAGTCTACTTCATCTCATTTCATAGTTTGCTTCGTTATATTTTAACTTTTTAACGAATATAACAGCTCTGACTAACAAACGCGATTGACCTGTTGATTTGCATTAATTCACAAGACTGATACGTGTTAATATAATTTGTAGAGTCATTGTAAGGAATTTATACGAATATAACAGCTAATATTTATTGAACTCGAAACGAATAAAACTTGGACATCAGTGCAGTCAGTCGATCAAGAACTGTAGAGGCTGATGTTCACGAAACTGAAATTAGAGACAAACGATCTAAATTAGAATAATGTAGGAATACTTGAAATGACTTTAGAACTATTATATTCAGAAATTCCAATTCAACGGCACAAGATATGACAGTAACGCAGTTTCCACTTCTAACCTTAAATTAAACAAAGTACAATGCAGAACAGTAGTGTGCACTGGCAGCACCGCGGAGGCAAGAAGCGAGATGACACACGAGACGAGAGGTGAATACCGGGGGTTATACTGTAATATAACGGAATAAACGGTAAGTTCGGGTTTAAAATACTAGCAAAAATCTTAGTAATATGGTATGAACAAGTCAAAGCTCGAGATTTTCACAAGACATAATTTAAATTATAGCGAAGACCAACCTTCAAAATTATTGCCATTGGCGAATTTCGAAGTGGCTTGAATAAAGCCGTTCAGAGGTATATTTGTGGTAAAATGGTGCAATTAATGGAATATTAGTTAATGGCTGGCCCAACATGTTAAGTTAGCAGAAGGAGGTTAATGTGCACAAGTGCAATTAGTAGTTTAAGTTAAAGCTCGAAAGCCGGCAATACTGCCAAAGTAATGCGTCAAAGACGACTTTAAATTGTTGGGCCAAACCAAAGAGGTAACGTTGCATGCATTAAATGCCAAAAGGGCCCATGTCATGCATTAATCCAAGTTAATTAGTAAGAGATAGGATGATATTGCACTCGAAAGTTGATAAAGAAATCAACAGTCCAGAACACTGTTAGGTATCACCAATCGCTCACGCCTCCAAAATCCTCTTTCTCTAATGGTTCCTAGCTATCTAGAAATCAACTTAAAACTATACTTATTCTACAAGGTCCTGCTCAATTAAAACGGAACATAATTTCTTATATCATAACAAAGTGTACAGTATGTTTCTTGCACACGCTGGAATAATTTGTACACGCGCGGATTTGAAATTTCGCGGCGTATATATATGTAATGTGAAAGTAAAAGGTTTTGTATTGGTCTGATTTTCTTTGAAACTGGCGTTGAGTTATAGGAATAGAAATCATTATATTCTATTAAGTAGGGTGTAAAAATTACTAATATCCAGCATCAAATAATATATCGATTCAGCATTGAATAATATAGATTCGACATCGATTAGTTTAAGAGATTCGGCAACGATTACCGTAATGCAGATTCGGCTTCAACTGCTATAGATTCGACATCGTTCGATTCAGATTATTCGACTTAACAAATTATAGGTAGGGTTCAGAAACTTCAAAGATCTTCGCTGAATCGGCATAGAAAGCTCCTCTATAATCGGTGTTGCGCCCCGCGACATTGCCCTCCACGTTGCCCACTCTGAATGGGGGTTTCGTCATAGTCGATCGAGCAAGAATTTGCGTTAATATTCCTGATCGAACCACATCAATCTTCGTCAATCGATCAAGACCTGTTTGACTGAGTATTCTTCAGCGGCGACATCTCTATGACATGATATCATATACTATGCAAGCATAATGCCTCTCGGTCGTGGCATCGCGCAGTACATTAGAGTTCGCACATATATGTTGTACAGTGCACGCGTTTACACTGTCACTACACACTGAGCCTTGACATCACGCTGTAGTGGTCTGTAGTGCACTCCAGTATCATCACTAGGTAAGTTATACTGTACTTCAGTATCACTCATTGAAGTCAACGTGATGGCCCTGATATGACATATCTGTTGAAGTCGCAGCGAAGGTTAAAACGGGACGACGAGGTCGCATCGCTATAACCATGTAAGGAAAGCGGCAAAATTCCATCAAGATCAGTTAATTATTAACAAAACTCTAACAAATG
This sequence comes from Hyalella azteca, assembly GCF_000764305.2. NCBI lineage: Eukaryota > Metazoa > Arthropoda > Malacostraca > Amphipoda > Hyalellidae > Hyalella > Hyalella azteca. Next base: position 229,965 of record NW_025942706.1, read on the forward strand.
GAACGTTTCAGTATAGTATGCACGGCCTACCCGCCCGATCCTATCTCTACTAAGAGATAAGATATCCAGCAAAATCAGTGAGCCATGATAACATGAAGGCATGACAGGCATGTGAAGACTTGTGTGACGGGCACAGAATTATGACGGAATATAAATATAATAAGTACATGATGGCCTTATGTTGTGAGAGCAGGAGCTGCTACCGAGTGCTTATAGGAGTAATGAGGTTATGCGGTCAAGCACAGCGCGCGCAGCAAGAGAAATGAATGAAATCGCCGCTATATCTGCGACTCTCTCCTGCACAGGGGCTAGGGCCGACCCTCACCGTTACTCGGATACCAGCTTGGGACGACCCAAAATCCACCGCTTGAGCGAAATTGGTGAGAATTCACATTCTTTCGTTCATTCTTTAATGTTTCGTTTCGAATATCTGAAAGAATTTTTCGTTTTCATCTCAAATGCCTTCAACAATTTTTTATTACTGAGTTATTAATATCAGCAGTTAGAAGCATGCATGTGTAAGAAGGCAATATCTAATTAGTATATAACATTTAAGTCGTTGTGGGATAAGGAGTTCTCACTCACTGTATCCTCACTGTCGATAAGCTGGCGATGAAGTGCTTATGGCAGCACTATATCGCACAATTGATGGCAGTTGATGAGTGTGTTTTTCTGGCGGACGATTGATATGGGATACCTGGCGAATGATTGATTTGTGAAGCGTGATGTTCTATTGATATGAGGAAACTGGCGTGCGATTTGTATGAGGAACATGGGGAATAATTGATTCAAGGAGCGTGATGAACTAGTGATAAGAGGAACCTGGCGAAAGATTGAGATGGGGAACATGATGTAGTATTGATATGAGGAACATGGCGCATGATTGATAAGAGTAACATGACGTACTATTGATATAAGGCACGGTCTTGGCTTAGGCTTCAGTTCCTCTCTTGCTGCACTTTTAACAAATGGAAATGTCGAACTTATTTTATTTGTTCACCTCAAACCCAATGTGCAGACGCCTGCCCCGACTTGGAGGAAAATTGATGAATTAAACAAGCTTTTGAAGTTCAACAAACACATTTAAATTTAGTATCGGCAGTAGGAAAGAATAATATGCGTTTAAAAATTACTTTTTAAAGACAACACTTCTAAAGAATACAGTGTCTCCGATGTTACACATGTACAATAAATTGCTAATTTTAATTCCATATATTAAAAAATTAATTTTCAAATTTTTCTTATTATATTAAAAAATTTAAATTTCCAAAATTATATATTGTGTCAATTGATTCATGCATTGTCTCCGACTTTACGCAAGTGTAGAAAATTTCAGATCGATTGGAGAGGTAGAAGTGTGGTAAATATCAGTTATAAGATTTGCAGCAGATAAACAAACAAACAAACAAACAACAAGAAGTGAAGTTAAAGAGAAGAGTTGTAAAAATACCTCCATTTAGAAAATAAATGAGCTTTGAACTTTCGTCTCTCAAGCCACATCTCGAACGCGGAAACTCGAGCAGCTCGCGCGGCGATCCTCGCGCTGCTCGCTCACGCCCGACTGCGTCGCTTTGGGACAAAATTTCAATTATTTTTCTGAGTGTGAGAACGCGGCGCTCGCATGCCAATCGTACGCAGCGCGCCAGGACGCGCCGCTTTCTCCGCGTCATCAAAAGAGCGAACGAAAGCACTTTTGTCTGGCGTATCGAGTATCAACAAACACGAGTACGAGAATTAATACAAACATTACCGAGGCCGAGCTTAGGTAGACGCAAATTACCCTCTCCATACTGCCACTAAAATCTGAGTCCAGATTTGCATGCAGCGCGCATTGCATGTAACTATTGAACAAAGCTGATGGATTGACAGTCAATCGAACTTCCAGAAACGTGCTCGGCCGACTTGAAAGAAGAGAGTAAATTTGAATTATAGAAATTCAGTTCGCATTCAGTACATGGGCCATAATTTCTGAGGCCTGTCGGGCAGCGGACGCGCGCACCGTAGGCAGAGTGTGCGCTTCAATGCGCGGTGTTTAGTTTTCCTCTTACGCACGACACCAGCGGCTTAGACATGTAAATAGTGAGATGCGTACGTGGGCAGCAGATGCGACATGAACATCATACCTAACGCAGGCGTGGGTAAGCCGTCGTGCCATAGACTCACGTTGCTTATTAAAAACTGACAATTTAGGCAAACATTTACACGCCTCGCACGTCGCCTGCCACGTCCATCTTAGCTCGGTCGTCACGCTCAAGGTGAAGATGAGCTGCCTGTGCAACAGTGATGCTAGGTACAATGCCTTACAACTTCAACTCTATTCAGGTGAATCAACTTCAACTTCGACACACAGCACTTGTGTGCGGTTTACTATATAAGCGCCACAAAAACTCACGCACAATGACGCATATTTTCATTATTTTATGAGGTGCGTTGGGAAATTTAGCTCTCTTCACTTAGAAAACGTAGTTCTCTATTAGTTTTTAGTTCAAGATGGACGAAGTGCAACTTGTATTAGCTCAGAAAAGCTTATAGCTACGACGCAAGTGTCCTTCTTGCCTGAACGCAGAAGCTGACCGAGCTACGCTGTACACGAGCGGTGGAAGTGATGGTGACGGTGTGGCGCGTGGTGGTGAGGCTGAGTGATGGTGGTGTTGAGCAAGCGATCAGGTACAAGCGACTCATGAGGCGCTGTTGCCGCTGCTCCCGAGGGCGCACAGACGCCGCGCACCAACGACGGCCGCCGCCGCCGCCCTCCCGCCGCCTGCCTGCCTGCGTGTGACCTGCGCCGCTGCCGCCGTCATGCTCGTACCTCTGCACAGCTGGCTGCATGCTGCCTCTGCACAGCTGGCTGCATGCTACCTCTGCACAGCTGGCTGCATGCTACCTCTGCACAGCTGGCTGCATGCTACCTCTGCACAGCTGGCTGCATGCTACCTCTGCACAGCTGGCTGCATGCTACCTCTGCACAGCTGGCTGCACGTCACCTCTGCACAGCTGGCTGCACGTCACCTCTGCACAGCTGGCTGCACGTCACCTCTGCACAGCTGGCTGCACGTCACCTCTGCACAGCTGGCTTGCACGTCACCTCTGCACAGCTGGCTGCACGTCACCTCTGCACAGCTCTTTCGTTTGTTGTCTCGGCAAGCTCTGCATGCAAGCTCACTACGCCTCGCGCTCTACAACAACCTTCACTATATTGAATGCATACGTCGAATACAGCGCGCCTATCAATCTTTCATTCTTCTCTTAATAAGTACACTGTAAATTCGCTGCACATAGCTCTCGTGGTGTTGCGGTGCAATATTATAGCTTTGACCATTATTTTCCTTCGGTGGCAATGAATTTATTTCTTCAAAATCTCGTACTAAAAAGTCTTAAGATATTGCACTAGATAAAAAAACCGCTCCCATGCGACAACGTCTCTCTGAATGGTAGTGGGAACAACCTCGTAAAAAACTACCTTGAGTAGTTTTTTTGCGAAGGCGTTTGTCACCTAACACTGCATTGCTTGATGGGAACACAGCAATAAGCTATTGTATCCGAAGTATCATTGCCGCCGGTATAGTCAAAAATAAAAGCAATTTATAATTTTATAATACATAATTTATTAATCTAACAAATTAAACCGTTTAATCTCAGGCAGCTTATAAGGAATTTATACGAATATAACAGCTAATAATTTTTATTGAACTCGAAACGACAAAACTTGGACATCAGTGTAGTCAGTCAAGAACTGTAGGGGCTGATGCTCACGAAACTGAAATTAGAGACAAATAATCTAAATTAAAAGAATGTAGGAATACTTGAAATGACTCAATTATTATATTCAGTAATTCCAATTCAACGGCACAAGATATGACAGTTCGCAGTTTCCATTTCTAACCTTAAATTAAACAAAGAACACGGCAGATTAGGCAGCAAGCACTGGCAACGTTCGAGGCAGAATGCACGACGACACGAGACGATATCGAGGTGAATACAGGGAGCTATACTGTAATATAACGGAATTAATGGTAAAAATCGGGTTTTCAAATGCTTCCAAGAACTCTGGTCAATGAATAGGTCATTTAAGCTCAATGATCATACAAATCAAATTCTTGCGAATATCAACCTTCAAAATTATTGCCGTTGGCGAACTTTGAAATGGCTTGAATTAAGCCGTTTAGAGGCATTGGAGGTATATTGATGCAATAATAGAATATTAGTTAATGGCCGGCCCAACTTGTTAATAAAGTTAGCAGAAGGAGGTTAATGTGCACAAGTGCAATTAGTAGATGAATTCAAGGCTTGAAAGGCGGCAATACTATACCGAAGTAATGCGCCAAAGACGACTTTTAATTGTTGGGCCAAGCCAAAGAGGTGAAGGACATTAATTCAAGTTAATAAGTAAGAGATAGGACGATAATTGCACTCCGAAGTAGATATAGAAAGCAACAGTCCAGAACACTGTTAAGCATCACCTATAATTATCTCACGCCTCCAAAATCCTTCATCTTTAATGGTTCCTAGCTATCTAGAAATCAACTTAAAACTATACTTATTCTACAAGGTCCCGCTCAATTAAAACGGAACAATTAATTATGCGCCAGAATTTAGGTGACACAACAAAACGAGAAGAGCAAGATTAGAGCAACTGAACAGTGAGAAGGCATCCAAAGACCTGCCTATATACGATCACACAAATCAATAAAGTGAAGAGCGCATGCTAATGGTGAAGACAAACTTAAAAACTTAGTGAAGACAAATTTGGTCTTCATTCGTCAACAACAGAAAATGAAACGCGTTTACCCTACAACAAGAGAGCAAAGACCTGCACAGCATGATGACCTGCACAGCATGATGAACTGCATGGCGTGATGACCTGCACAGCATGATGACCTGCACAGCATGATGACCAGCACAGCATGATGACCTGCACAGCATGATGACCTGCAAGACCTGCATGGCATGATGACCTGCACAGCATGATGACCTGCACAGCATGATGACCTGCACAGCATGATGACCTGCACAGCATGATGACCTGCACAGCATGATGACCTGCACAGCGACCCGCACAGCATGATGGCCTGCACAGCATGATGACCTGCACAGCATGATGACCTGCACAGCATGATGACATGCACAGCATGATGACCTGCACAGCATGATGACATGCACAGCATCACACTATATATAGAGCTCCTGAGCTCGCCACCGCATGAGCACGCCACGGTAACGCCACTCAGGCGGCGTGCTACGCCTCAGCACGCGCCTATATATAGACACTCTGTGCTCAGTATCACATATGAGATTGTCTCTAACGTCGAAAGCAGCAACGCCAACGCCAATAACATCTTGAACAGAACCACAGTGTTATCACAATGGCAGCGCAGCTAATATTGATATTCGTAACTTGGTTCTTAAGTCATTTTAAGCGATGAGCATTATTACAATCAATCATCATATCGACCACATGAATTGCATTGCCCCGCCTAACGATTGGCCTACACCGTCAATAAATTTAATGCATTCGTTATTCCTTAGTCTTAATACGGAAGTGTGACGCCCGAGTGGCCTCGCGAATAAATAATTCAAGGATACGGCAGTCGGAAAAATTAAGTTTCCCGATAGATGATAAACATGAATAATATGAGCTCTCATCATAGTGCACTCTGCATGGTTTCTAACAGTACATTTAGACACGCTTGGACATTTATTCTTTGATGATTTAAGTCATCGAAGTCTTGCTGTAGGCGCAGCTCCACTCCACTCCACTCCAAACGTGATATAAAAGTTGATGCAAGCGTTCATATGTCACAAGTTGCATCCAATTCCTAATTAAAATATTCAGCATTAGATATACAGGAATTGATTTGCGTGGCAACACGGACAAGCTTCCATTATTTTACGTAAACTACAACGTTGCCCTTTTTAGGTAAAGTCTCCTGCCCATATAGCGTATCACAGAGAATTAAGTCACCACCTCATTACCTAAAATTATCATTTTCCAAATTATAGAGAAATTCCTTCTGGGTTTATTGGTGACCCGAGCATGAGCACATGGAGGTATCAATTCGTACTCGAACGTCTCCAATTATTAGAACACGTAAGTAGAATGCGTAGGAATACGGAAAATCTGTTCTATATTATCGTAAAAAGGTAATTAGCGGTTATGCACACATTCATATGTCATTCAGCTGCCTAAAGCATCCCTTCGATCATCACATATATTGCTGACCCGGCCATGGGTAGATATTTCACAAACGCAAGGTTTACTTTTATCAGGAAAAACGGCTAGTGATTTTCATATCGAGATGCTGAAAGTCTCACCTAGGCAAATAATTCTAGGAAAACAGCTCAGCTAAAAGATTCCGTTTTAATAGTTTCAAAGGGCAAATTCAGTAGGACTACATGCGAGGATAATTAATTAAACTCGACTTTTTAAATCCAGCTTAACTCATAGCATAGGGTATAAAATAGAACATTATTTAAAGGCGCTACGGCAGCAAGTTACACAAATCCAGCAGGTCTCCGAAGCTGAACTGAATACAAAAAGACCTTTTCCTACACGAGGTTCGTTTCGCATAACAAACGCTCTAGAAAAAGTGACGTAACACCAATAGCTGGCCGGTGGAGTGAGGCATAATACCAAACAAGTCCCTATGTATACGTACACCACAAGGCAAAACCGCCGCAAAAACTTTGACTGCAGCTCCAAATAGAGCAGCGGATAAAAGGTCAACACGAGTATGAAACTTTACTGGTATAATTGAAAGTTAAAGCTGAGCGCTGTCAAGCCATATGTTAACGCAGTCACGTGTTGACGAGTGTACACGTGTATACGCGATAACACTGCGTACACTTGCCCCAGATACGCATGTATCACAACAAAGGCACATAAAAATATAAACTCCTTAGTATAGTTAAAGGTCAATAGTAATACTTGGTAAAAGGTAGCGACATCTGGCAACTGCTGCAGCTGCAGACTTTCCCATCGTCGGTAGCGATAAGCCGATAGCTGTTCCCCGTTCACCTGCATCAGCATAACTGCTCAATTAACAGCTCGCGGCGGGAAGCCTCTACAAACAAGTGGTGTCACCAGTAAGCTGTCACCAACACGACACAAACAACTCTATGACTCACGCGATAGTAGGCGAGCAAGACAATATGATGCGGTCAGTTCAGTAAGGCAAAAAAGTGTTACTTGGACGTGGTGGAATTAGAACCAGACTTTCCATTCCATTGTCTCTTATTGATAGAGCGATCGCAGAATAATAGAAAACATGCTCGGGGCAAGGAGCAGTTGACGTTCTATATGTAGATAACTTCTGCGACGCCCATATAACGACGAGTGTTAAAGAATAAGGTTCTGCTAATATTTGGGGTGTTAATATTTGTTAAATAAAGCAATAAGATAAGTGATGAGTGGAGCGGTACCATGGCCAAAATAAAAATTGCGAGTGGCGCATAAACGATTATAGGAGGCGTTGGTAGATTATAGGTGGCAGAACGGTGGGTGGCCACATCTGCTAAAAATCGACAGTAAAACACCAATTAATCGAGAGGGTGGTGGGTATAGGTCTATGTATCTGTATGAATAATCGATAACTTATAGGGTCTGAATCATCAATGGCACATTGCAGGCAAACATCTTGTAAATTGTAAGCCACCGATAACAGTTTGCCCAAGCTGAGCAGTGCACGAAGGAATTTGACACTGTAATTTATCCAGCAAAGAAGGAAGGAGTTACTGTGTTGCAGGTCATTCGAGATCATGACGGAACAATGACTTCATTCTGTGTGCTTGCCTGTAAGATATAATAATATCTTACACGATATCTCTAAAATTATTCAAGTAAATTAGCGAAAATTTGGCGTGAATACGGTAAGTACGAGCAAAACTAACAGACAGATGCAAGATGTTCACAAATTTTTCAAGCCAATGTGAATCCATGTACTGCATGTGCATGTACCAGACTGCTCCTGATAGAAATTTTCTGAGAAACAATAGGAAATTTTGTATTAAATAATACAGTTTTCCAAAAGATGATAGCGAATCTAATTTTTCAAGTTTACCCCATATATATATATTGCATAGATTTGTAGCGAATTTTGCGTAAGCGCTAACTTTCTATGTTTGAAATATAACGATCAATTGAGACTACCTTATTGTACCATTAGGTATAAATTGTATGAATAGATTAAGTGTGTTTCATAATATTTCTAATATTCATGAGTTACCGCGTTTATCGAGGCCACGTTGATCGAGGTAGTCGACACGTTGATCGAGGTAGTCCACACGTTGATCGAGGTATAGTCGACACGTTGATCGAGGTAGTCGACACGTTGATCGAGGTAGTCCACACGTTGATCGAGGTATAGTCGACACGTTGATCGAGGTAGTCGACACGTTGATCGAGGTAGTCCACACGTTGATCGAGGTATAGTCGACACGTTGATCGAGGTAGTCGACACGTTGATCGAGGTAGTCCNCAGGCTGCCGAGTTATGCACATAAGGCGAACAGACGGCCGAGTTATACGCAAAAGGCGCGCGTTATATGAGGAGCGGTACCATAAAGGCAGGCAGACTGCCTATAGTTATACGCAAAATCAGCCAGTTATAAAAGGAGCGGCAACATTAAAGCGAATAGGCTGCCGAGTTATACATAAAAGGCTTGCGTTATGATATAGGAGCGGTACCACATATAAGCAGGCAGGCTGCTGAGTTCTAAAAAAACGCGCGTTGTGATGAGCAGCACCATAATTAGAGGCCGGCAGGTTGCCGAGTTATAAAAAAAGCGCGCGTTATGAGGAGCGGTACCATAAAGGCAGACAGGCTGCTGAGTTATACAAAGAAGCGCGCGTTATGAGGAGCGGTACCATAAAGGCCGGCGGGCTGCCGAGTTATACAAAAAAGCGCGCGTTATGAGGAGCGGTACCATAAAGGCCGGCGGGCTGCCGAGTTATACAAAAAGCGCGCGTTATGAGGAGCGGTACCATAAAGGCAGGCGCAGGCTGCTGAGTTATATATCGATCGTGCGGTGCGAGCGCGGCCACTATTGGCTCAGCGCACGCTTTACATCACGCGCGTCGTGCGTTCACGCAACGTACTCGGACTGCAACAAGCGCTCCGACTTCACACTCACATGTTTGCTGATAGCTTTCATCATCGCTGACTGACTTACAAGGAGAATATATTACACCTGGACTATGCACGGATGCCGATAGGAAAATCACAGCGTTGTGTTGACAGTAACATTTAGCCGCGTGAGAGCGACAAGGTGCGACGGCAAACGGAGCTGAACGGTCACAAATACGCGCTGCGTGACTCGCTTCAGAGCACAGCGAGGCTCGCAGCTCACGGCTCGCCGAGCAAAGGATATTTGAAACTGAGAAAGTTTCCAACTCACTCGAATATCTGAAGTAGAACAAGTAACCAAGAAGTATAGAAAGCAGAAAACAATGCCTGCAAAATATTGTTAGCATTTTTTCAACCTCATATACATCATCAGTTGAATTAACGCACTTGTTTATATAGGCTTATCAAGAAACCCAAGCCTAATAGTTTCTTCCAGGCTTAACGTAAATACTTTATAAATCTAGTTAAGTTCAACATTACGAGCAAACTGATTCTAATTCGTCTGGGCGCGCGCTTCTCCTCTCTTAACCGTCACCATAATCTATAATTCTATACGTATACGTCGGGGCCCTTGCTTGCGCGTCACGAACATGTGACCTTGCACCTCTTCAAACCATATGTGTCTAACATGTTCTAGACCATCTTTTCAACTAACATTAATATCATATTCTAAACCATCTTTTTAACATATTTAACCACCTAGTCCCAAACCATCTTTCAACACATATAACCACCTAGTCCTAAAATATCTTTTCAACACATATGTATAACCACCTAGTCCTAAACCATCTTTTCAACACATATAAGCAGCATGTTCAAAACCATCTATCCAACCAACATAAATATCTTGTCATAAACAACCTTCTCAATCCCCATATCTACCATATCCTAAACGCATTTTTCCAACCCACATACTATATAACTAGCTTGTTCTAACTACACTTTCCACCAAAATACTACGATCTTCTTTAAAAACTCAAGTTCCAAAGACAGCCAATATTTCTGCATGTACCGCATATCGGGCCAGTACGTGCTAGGTAAGTACGTGGTATACCTAGACTTTGCTAAAGCATTTGACAAAGTTGACCATGGGGTGCTCCTTAGAAAGCTGAGGCTGTTGGGGGTAGGAGGAAGCCTGTTAAGGTGGATCCACAACTTCCTTACAGATAGAGTACAAGCTGTCGCAATTGGAAACTCGAAGTCGAGAGAAGCGAAGGTGAAAAGCGGAGTTCCGCAGGGCTCAGTGCTTGGACCGATCCTCTTCCTCATCCACATTGCCGACATTGACTCAGACCTCACCCATGCACGCATCTACATCGTCATTTGCGGACGATACAAGAGTGCTGATGAAGATCACAGATGGCCTAGACTGCGAGAGGTTACAGGATGATCTATCGTCAATCTACGATTGGGCCCTATAAAATAGACGGAACACGTCCAACGTTACATCCGACGACGACTCGGAGACGGAGGACGACGAAGGCGGCGCATCAGCGTGACCGTGGACTGCGACGTCCTAAACTCATCAAAAGGTCATAAGGTCATAAGGTAAGTGCAGCAGACTTAAAAAAAATTGTGTTACTATCCCTGTGTAAATGGAGCTGGAGGCGTGTTATCATAACATATATAAGCCTGACGACCGAGTTCTTTGCAATCGAGCAAATATATACCATGAATTCAGGGATAAATTCTTAATCAATTCAAGGTTTAATCGCAATACTGCATGCCATGTCGTAATTACGATACTTGTTCAAAGTTTGGTGTCGAGCTGTGCGACGGCCTTTAATTTGAGTGTAAATTGTAACACTTCACATGTACGATGCCTAATTGTTCATCAGTGTACGTTTCCCGTTATTTCAGACATAAAAATGACCAGTAAAACAAGAACATTATCAAGCAAAACGAGAAAGTTATTTAATTACCATTCTCAAATATGCCATTATTTTAAATAAATATCTAAAATTGCCGTTAAGTTCGAAAACATAACCGCGCATAACTTGAAATAATGATTTTCAAGCATTATTTACAACCATTATTTCTTCGACTCCATATTTTCAAGTACTGGCAAGTGAATGAAAGCTTAATTGAAAAGCGCACGTATATATAGTAACACACTTCAATGAAAATAAAACGTAAATAAGGAAGAATCATCATCAGAGGCAAGTGAGTCGAGCTCGAAGCATTTACAGGAGGAGATATCTCATCAAGACCGCGCTACGCTGTACCCTCACCACCGAGCCATTTACATGCACGGCCAAGGATGTTACTGACACGAGCACCCCTCGCGTCCGAGGGGAGACCGCCGCTCGATGTCGTCCCTCACTGCGCGCAATCTCAGCCAGATAAGAAACTGCCAACACACACCACGCTGGCTGTGTGGGAGCTGTGTGACAGCCCTAACACGCTGGTTGTGTGGGAGCTGTGTGACAGCCCTAACACGCTGGCTGTGTGGGAGCTGTATGTGTGACAGCCCTAACACGCTGCCTGTGTGGGAGCTGTGTGACAGCCCTAACACGCTGGTTGTGTGGGAGCTGTGTGACAGCCCTAACACGCTGGTTGTGTGGGAGCTGTTTGATTGCCCTAACACGCTGGCTGTGTGGGAGCTGTGTGATAGCCCTAACACGCTGGCTGTGTGGAAGCTGTGTGACAGCCCTCACACGCTGGTTGTGTGGAAGCTGTGTGACAGCCCTAACACGCTGGTTGTGTGGGAGCTGTGTGATTGCCCTAACACGCTGAGTGTGTGAGAGCTGTGTGATAGCCCAAACACGCTGGCTGTGTGGGAGCTGTGTGATAGCCCTAACACGCTGTGTGAGTGCACTAACACGCTGTGTGAGTGCACTAACACACTGAGTGTGTGGGAGCGGTGTGATTGTCCAAACACGCTGAGTGCGTAAGAACTATGTGACTGCCACGACACGATGAGCGTGTAGGGGCCGGGTGACTGCCATCACACGCTGAGGGTGTGTGACTGCCTTCACACACAGAGTGTGTGGGAGCTGAGCGGCTGCCCCCACACTCATTGGTTGTGTGGAAACATGACTGCCTCATACGCATGTGTGTCACCGTTTACGCACGAGAACATAACATCCTGCACGTACGCAGACTGCGGGAGAGCAGCACAATTGCCTCCACACACGCAGACTTCGTGGTCGCGTGTTGCGCTAGAGCTCCCAGGCTGTCTTTCAGGGCCGTCTATGAACGTATAGTTATAAATCTACGTTTGTGCGCAATCATCTTTCTTCTGTGTATTCTAATACAGTGATATCTAAATTGCTAAGAAATTGACTTTAACACTTTGACTCCGATTGCTTCATCTTATTATATTATTTCATTTATTGTACCGTTTTTAAACAGGGTTGCCAGATGGTCATTTTTTCGGACAAATTCCGTAATTTAGTTTTTCACAATTGCGTTGGCCGGCTAAAATTTATGATAGTGGTACTTCCGAATTAAATTTTAAGTACTGCAAAATGAAAATAAATTGAATTTTTATAGCGGAACCTACAAATAAACTAGTATATATTGAGTTATCGGCCTTTTTTGTTCTCGGATTTTGCCGATTTTAGGCAACCTGAATTATGTACCACTACGTCCTGGAGAAATACATTTTGTGGTACGCATATGTACCACTTCGGAGTCAACGTGTTAGGTTTAAATCTTGAATTAGAAGTAAATTATTCAAATTTCATTGAAACATTGCTACACGTACTGACAGCCTATTTTTTCCCGTCGAAGACGTATTCGCCATTCCTGCGAACGTAATCGAATTGAAATCATTTGTGCATATACTTACATACATTTGTTTGGTGATTAAATAAATGAGGTTCGATCTTAGTTAAAAGCCACGCAATTTCTTGATCGCTCGATCGTTTTGTTTTGAATTCTTTGCTGTGGCAGCAGGCGCTACGGTAACTGATGTATACGTATATAATAGTGAAGAAACTCGAGAAGAACTTCACTTAATTATAACAGGCTCAATTGAAGTGCGCCTGTTATGCATATATGCTTGTTGTACAATGCAAAACGGAGCGATACTCAAACGTACTCAAAATATTCACCGAAGTTTTTCAAACACTAATTTCCAGCAACGATAAATACTTGATACCGGTCATAAATGAGACGCCTATATATGGAGCTAAATCAAGTTCCGCTTCCTTATAGTAGCGCTGAGTATAATCACTATATATTTGGCCTTGCACTTTTCTCTAGACATGCTTCTTTATTGTATGACCGTGTATTTTTAACTAATTAAACCAAGAAAATACCTTTTCTAATGTTAAACGAATTACACTCTCATCAGTTCATAGTTGCCAACTCGGATTTATAGTGGCGGTATTTACGGTTTCAAATAGCTATACATCATGCTCGAGAGCTTCCACAAGCTGAGCAATCATTCATGAACACTCTAGATTTCACAGACTCAGCACTTTTCTTTTCCCCGGCGAACGAGTGTTTAAAAGCAAGGCTTGTTTTGCTTGGCCTTTTGACCCTCGACTTGGCGAGGCTATAAATTAACTCGCGGTAGGCAAGCTTCCCCAGTTAAAATTTTGAGCCGAGACCGGCGCCGGGTTTAGCCGGGCTGGTCGCGCTTTAGCAGGATGGAGCCGTGAAACTATAACCGGCCATCTATCCCTAAAACTGCGCTACGCCATGGCTGATACAGAGACAAAATTCTAGCAGCTCGGCAGAGACGGTACTCTGCGCTGTTTTAGCGCTGGTACTTGGGATTGCCCGGCAGGGAGCTGTACAGAGCAGATACGCAGGCCGTGCATGGGGGGGTTTAGAGAGAGGGATGAGGGGTAGGGGTTGGAAACAGTGATAGGAGAATGAACTTCATCCTCGATAATATCAATGTCACGATAAAGCGCATATTATTAAGAAGGCATTGAAGAGGTCACCTCAATGCATACGAGTAAACTAATTAATATCAATGTCACGATAAAGCGCATATTATTAAGAAGGCATTGAAGAGGTC
>NW_025942706.1:244139-276852 GCF_000764305.2 Hyalella azteca
CAGAGCACACCTGGGCAGGTACTCAGAAGCTAATTAGCGCTGATACGCGGCTGGCGATATCGTCTCTAAAGCGGACATTTCTGCTCTATCGCTGCTCTGTCGCGTCTCTACGCCGGCTCTGCAGCCGGCGACGGCCTGCTCTATTCCCTGCCCTAAATTTTAACTGGGTCAAGCCGCTATATATACGAGAACCCGAGAAAAATTTACTAACGCTTCTCATCATATAGACATACTATTCAACTACAAATACAGTAAAATTAAGATAGAAGTATGTGAGAACCATCGAAATATTTAGCAATTATGTATTGTAAACTTAATTGATCATTAATCGTCTCATTCATAGTAAACAATCAAGCTGATCTTAAACTTGGGATCTATCCAGTTGTTAAGAAAATTCAGGTGTTAGTTTTTCTGACCAATTTTCTTCCTTGATCGGTGCCCTCAACGCTATATGCAACCTATATACAGCATCCTTACACACATTACTATCGGGATCTTCAATTAAGTCATCTTCTGCTGAATTGTTTTTTTTAATCTGTTGTCTATAATTCCAGAGAATTCAGAATATGTAAACTGATTCATTTGCTGTCACCGGGCAGGTATTTTTACCGGGCAGGTATTTTAGTAATAATAAGCTCTGCTGAGGTGACAGCTTTAAGGACATAACATATGTAGCGCTGCGTGCATGTTGTGCCTATATAATATATATACTTCTCTCCAGGATGGAGGGGATAAGCAATGCTGAAATGCAAGGATGATTACGTTTTTGTTACTTGGAGAAACTTCTGAAGCTGGCAATTAAGTAAAGAACGCAAATCAAATCCCGAGAATTTTCCGAAACATACGATTATATCCGAAGCAAAAAAAATATAATTACACATGCGAGAAGGAAATTTTCGAATCGTATCGCGTTAGAGTTATTATATTAATAAATCATTTACTCTTATCTCTAATATAAAACTTAATATACAATAAACGTTAAGCATATTTTCAAGTTCCAAGGCCTCGCAGATGACTTCATATATATAGCTGATGGGCCTAAATTAGGCGAGTCAAATTATACAATGTCTGGTATATGTTCTCGAGAGAAATTGAAATTAGTGATAGGAAAGCGCGACAGTTGCGTGCATACGTATATTACATCATCGGCTGGCGACCACGGACCGAGGCGGCCACGGTTGTTGGTCACGCCAATTATCGCACGAGATCATGCCGAACCCAATTATGTAGTATATAAGTGTAGAATAAAACAAGCGTAGATTTGTAAATGTCGCAGCATACCGCGCCTTCTTTAAGACTGAAAATGGCGATAGAATACAAGGACTTTTTCCTTCACAGTTTATATATTATATTCTTTATATCGCATATATCTTATATTACAGTTAATATCACACAGTTAATTTATATCTCCGTCATCACCATTAACTGAGTGAACGTTCAGATCACGCGGAGAATAATCCTATAATTACTAATATAAAAATATAACTCGGTACCCACTGCGCAGTTATAGTGACAGAGACCGCATTTTCTCGTCGACGAAAACGTGAAGTCACACACGGACGGACAGACAGACAGACGGACATTACTAGCACAATAGCGCCTTTTTTCCATGAATGAGAAAATGAGATAAAAAGTAGTATAATCCCAGAAGTAAGCGTAACCGCTGCCCCACAGCCTCCATATATATATAGATTGGTAATTACCTTCCAATTAAGCATTATAGCGGCGGTCTTCACATTTCAGCTGACCATAAGATGTAATTGATACCTGCGGTCATCATGGGCAAATAGAGGGAAGAATTTCAGTCTGACCACAGATTGAGCAACGGTAGGCGAAACTGTCTGCAAACTCTGCCAACGGGCTAAAATTACTTATTATTACTTGCAGAGGTCCGCAATAAAGAATGGATAAGTAATTAATTATACCTTATATGTTTACAGCACCAAGTCAGGATTGACGCATATTATACATGTACATTTAAACGCCGAGCAAGACTAACATGGACGCCTGCCTCACAAGGACGCCTGCCTCACAAAGGACGCCTGCCTCACAAAGGACGCCTGCCTCACAATTAAGGACGCCTGCCTCAAAATTCAGAAGAACTTAAGTGTTCCACGAGAAGCAATTAAAAGCTGCGCCATGAAGTTTACCTAACTTCATAAATTAAATATCAACCGTTCTCTCTCAGAATGTAGATGCTACAAATTAATCTAATATTATTTCATTAAGAGCTGCAAAATAAGTATTGCCTCATATCCGAGCCATCTTTGAATACAACTCGACTTGCCTCCAGCAGATGATTATATAATTATACGGAGTCCTATAGCGTATATAGGAAATTCAGCGCATGGTTGAAATCAAATACTTTACTGGTAGAATTAAACGACTAGCTATAAGAAGAAACAATTAACGCTATCGTTACAACAATACACGACAACTCCTTTAATTATGCACGTCAAGTGCATTAATTTACCTACATATATATCAATGACATTGAGATTCCTGGAATGGGTATACAATGCTTGTACTGCTGCATGTTAAGTTAAATAACAAGGAAAACATGTTTGTGAAGCAATGAAACGAAGAGGAAACTTAATTTAAAGAGGAACTGTTTAAATAAGGAGATAATCACTCAGAGAAATGAGTGAGACTTTGTCATGATAGCGCGATGAAAGTTTTGTTCTGTACATATATGTGACATGTGGACAACCTTGACCCAGTTAAGCCCGGCAAAAAAAAAATTTTGGGTGCTATGTCCGCTCTCTGCTCGTGCTGCGGCTAAGGAAGTGTGTCAGTTTTTGGACCATCTCACACATGCATTTTTCCTAGTGAAGCAAGCGAGGTCGAGTATAGGAGCCGTAGGAGCCGAGCGCGGCTCATTGATCCTCAGCGCCGTGGCTCCTCCTCCGCGCACACGGCCTGTGGTATATAGTATATGTATATCTGCCACAGCATATATCTGCCACAGCATATATCTGCCGCAGCATATATCTGCCACAGCATATATCTGCCACAGCATATATCTGCCACAGCATATTTCTGCCACTCCAGCAATATACAGCTAGGTACTGATTAGCTTTTCCAGCACACTTCTTCAGTGAACGAAATAAACTTCAAAGCGCAAGCTCAGGACACATGATTTTATTTTTAAATCCCTAATTATTAATTTTTCATTAACATTATTAAATTCTTTTATTTTGAATAACCGCTTCATCATTCCACCAGTGATGAGGTATTCTTTGCTGAGGGGAAAGAAATTAAATTATTATACCTACAACTTAAAACCTGTTTCGTACACGGCTGTCGTTCGACGACGTACGTGGGTGACATCATGCATACGGGCGATGCTTAATTTATATACTTGAAGACGACATTATACGGGCGATACTTTATGCTTGAAGGCGACATTTCGGGCGACATCATACGGGCGATACTTTATGCTTGAAGACGAAATTTCGGGCGACATCATACGGGCGGTACTTTATGCTTGAAGACGTCATCTCGGGCGACATCATACGGGCGATACTTTATGCTTGGAGACGACATCATATATACGGGCGATACTTTATGCTTGAAGACGACATCACTGGCAATAACACTACGCTCCGAAAACAATAGAAACATGGAATAACGCCCAATAAATTTGTATAGACATCAACTCTGAAGTCGATCTGAAGTATTTCGTTCATCTAATCGACGTAAGTGGCCCTTACATTGCTTTGAGAAGTGAACAAACGTTATTGGGAACTGTTGTATCCTAAAACAGTGGTAACTTAAATATTTACCTCACCATAAAAATCAGGAAAATTTTTTATACTCTCAATAAGTACTACTAAGTTTTCAAATTATGCTATAGACTACATAGAGGATGATGAAGAATTTTGCCAGACGTTCAGCTACAACGTAAAATTTAGTATTGAATACTTAAAATAATATACAGTACGTATAGTTTTATCAACCATTAGGCATACTGAAAGAACAAACGTGTATTGAGACGTGAATCGAGTACGTAATTAACACTAAGTAGGTTGAGTTACAGCACAATGAAGAGGATTGATAAGAGGAATAAGGTTTGACGGTTGACGGGTGCGGCGGCGGGTGTGGCAGCGTGTGGCAACTATAGCAGCATGGCGCGCTGGAGACAGCGATGCCGCACGCGAGGCTAGTGGCTGCGGGTGGCGGCTCAAGTGAAGGTTAGGCACAGCAGTAGCCTCCAAGGGCAGCCACATGCATGACAGCGACATTTCAAACATCAATTGCTTACTACTAAAGATAGACTTGAATGAAGCCGGGCCTGGAAACATGATTACTGACTGACTTGCGTTATTTAGCAATATTTTATAGCCCGCTGCCGAAACAACCTTATTATAAAGAGTGTGGCTTGCAATGGCACAAACTTGCACCACAACTCTTAAGAAAAATACAATAAAATCTGTAACGACTGAAGCTTAAAACGTCAGTTCACCGACTATGTACACAGCCAAGGAATGTAGTTGACGCTCGCACAATTCGAGCGTTGTTTGAGATAAGCTTGGTCTAATTGAATAATTTGGGACGCAAGCTCCAAGCTCATGCAGCACTGATATTACTACACCAATAGCTGCAGGTTATCAATCATGTAGGGGGCGAAATGGGCAAATAGTGACTTCAAATAAGAAAGCGATGCGTATTATATATACGCCGGCAATACGTAAACGCTGACGCAGCTATAGCGCGCAGACGAATTAGCCTCATCCGACTTTCGGCGACAGCTGGCCATCGTATCATCGTCTTTGTATCGTCTTTGTTTTTGCAGAGTAGGTATCTATTCTAAATCCTCAGCGTTAACGCATGGGAAATGAAAACGCATTTTACATTCAGTTAGCACGCCACTTCTATTCATACACCAATTACACCATACATCTGTTATGCATGCGCACATGCACCATGCATAACAGGCCTTCTCATGTAACGGTAGATCAGTGCAAAAATTGAAGTGGGATCCTGAAAACAATTATTTGTTCACCTTTTTAGACACGCAAGTTGAAATGTTTTCCCTTCTTATTGTGTTTGAACGCTGTTGTTCAACTCTCTCGACCAGCTCCACGTATACAAATAGAACGAGCAAACTCGTCTCCAGTGTGAGCTTTTTATCGATTTTTTTGGGTATCTTATTTCTTGTTTACAATATCTGTACAATTTTATCCTAAAAGATACTAATTATTTACATGCTGGATGGAGATTTCCCATCAATTCACGGCTTGTGCACTAATTTACATCGCCGTTGTCGCGCACAGGCGCAGCAGGCGCAGCAGGTGAAGCTAAAGGAACGGAAGACTCGCGCCGCTCATTGTTTATTTGGTTGAGGTCACAGGGAGAGGGCGTGTGGACCTCAAAGGGTGAGGGCGTGTGGACCTCAAAGGGAGAGGGCGTGTGGACCTCAAAGGGTGAGGGCGTGTGGACCTCAAAGGGAGTGAGGGCGTGTGGACCTCAAAGGTGGGGGCGTGTGGACCTCAAAGGGTGAGGGCGTGTGGACCTCAAAGGGTGAGGGCGTGTGGACCTCAAAGGGTGAGGGCGTGTGGACCTCAAAGGGTGAGGGCGTGTGGACCTCTCATATGTTGCGACTCAAGTGGTTTGTGCATGAGTATAGGTTAATTCTGCATAGAGTAGTCGCGTTACTTAATTAGGCGTCATTTCTATTTCAGTGACGTAACTTCTGCTGCATCATTTCTATTCGTTGTGACTGTCATCATGTGCCATATTCATCAAGTCCTGCCATTTAGATGATAATAATTTATCATTTTCATTCTACATTTTACACAATTAGTAGTTCTGAAGCCTCCATGCATGGGTCGCAGCGCTTACCTAACCTCATCTCCTCCTGCGTTGCCAAGCATGCATGGTGCATGGAGGGAATTGATGGCGCGGCAGCTCCAGAATCACCAACTCCGGCTGAGCAGAGAAGTTACCCTACATACTATAGATGGTTTACTTATATATTATATTAGGAAGCCTGCAAACACGGCATGGTCTATCTAGCATAGTAACCATTAGAATTTGAGTTGCCATTATGCATGGAAACATTTTTTAAAAATGAAGTACATCAAAAATCTTGACGCAAGGGAACATTTATTAACATTAATGTGCATCACGCTTCTTAATAATACACAAGAGCGATATACGATCGCATCGCATCGGTGAAAGTTTACTATATATTGAGGCTCTCATATAAAGGTCGGTCGTCCTGCTTTTATAAATTCGTTCTGCTGGAATCGCAGAGTCTCCACGAGATTAAATTAACTCATGGGTGAGTTTCGACTGTTACTTTGAACTTTTACCCTAGTTTGTTGTGTTCTTTTACGGTACCAGAGAAATTAACCTATGGGCGATACTCTCAAGGGCAGCGTACGTGGACCACCATGGCAGGAGTCTGGACCATTCCTATACGCGCTCGCCCTGCCATCATACACATACGCACCCTTAACCCCATCCCTTCACTCCATGTACCCCTGCAAGACCCGCAGCCCTACTCCCACATAGCCGGGAGGGGGAGCCCCCATAGCGAGCCGCTACGCCGGCTCACGCTCGTCCCAAGCTGCAGTGAAGACGGCGCTGGCTGCGCACCGCTATCTCGTCCCAAGCCCGTCACGGCAGCCACAATGCTAAGCTGCTGAGGTTAGCTCCTCCGGGGGCTCGTCTAAGCTAACAATAAGCATCCACAACGTCAGAGCAAATATCAAGTGTGACTTATCAAAGCAAAGGCGTAAAAAAGACAGAAATAAGCGACGAAGTTGTAAAATCAGAATCGCTAATAGATAAAGGTAGCTAAGTTTTTGCACTCCGAGAGTCAAAAATATTTCGATGAATCCTAGCAGCATTATACGGTCACACCATTGAGCCTTGACCGCATCATATATTACGGTCAGCATTGTACGAGCTGGACATGCGTCAGGCGTAATGAAGCGTACGCACGCATGCACACACTACGCTGAACATGAAAAATACATTGCATGATGCAATGAACATGTATGAGTCACCTACGATGGTTGCAACATTGCAACGAATCTGTTTTTTTTTTATTATGAATTTTCAGCTTCATGCTGAATTTAGAGCGGCGGAGCGCGGCCCTGACGTGCGGTGATGACCACGCGATCTAACACACGCGCCTTAATTACGCATGCATGAAACGACGCGCGATCGAGACTGCGTACACACGGGAGGCAGACGCGCATGAGACATATACGCATGAGATGCGCGAGTGGTAAACGCATGTGGGATGCGCATGAGCATTTCACGCGCTGCGCGCGATGATTGTGCGCAAGAAATGCGCACGAGGGATATGCTATGAGGCGCGCACATGAGGGCAGGGGCATGAATGAGAGTGACGCATGAGCATCAAAATGGAGCTTATATAACGACTATCAAAATTAATGTCGTGCGCTGGCAACATATGATGAATGTCGTGTACTGGCAACATGATGAATGTTGTGTTCTGGCAACATGGTGAATGTTGTGTGCTGGCAACATGATGAATGTACATGATGAATGCTGTGTGCTGGCAACATGATGAATGCTCCCATGTTGTCCTTACACACACCAGCCCCCACCTCGTGCGCCGTTCACACGTCCACCTCATGACACGCCAGTCCTGAACCAGCATAACACTTCATTCCTATACACTTCATTCAGCGGTACCGTTACTACCGTATACTCAACACCACACACTTCTTGTATCTGCTCATTATTGTTATCATTGAGCGTTATCCTGAGCAGGTTAACGTTAATTATAGCAGGCCAACGCCCAACAGATAATAAAATGGTATTTTTAATCCGCCATGAGTTTTGTTTGTGGACGGAAAGATGAGAGGGACGCGTTTGGGATGAGCAGCCTTGGTGTCGTCCCCAGCCCTTCACGGACGCGGCCATCGTTCTTGGCTCAAGCCGCTCAGTTGCTGTAAAGTTGGACGTTCTGCACGGTTAAAGCCGTTAACCTGTGGCTTACTTCGCCACTTCTTATCTTTATACCCGCCCAACAAACTCTATGACTTGTTCATCTTATGGACTTCACAATGGAGATGTCAATAAATAAATAACTGAAGAATTAAAAGCGTGGAAGCGTTGAAGATCCAACACATGCACGGGGTCCACATGAAAGCTCGGCACGGACACAGCGTCGTCTCGTCGTCAGAAACTCACGCAGTTGCTGTGAGGTCAGCGAGTCAAGATTTAAGGTTTGAAGTTAAACTTGAAACTAATTTGAGTATTGCAACCAAATACACGTTCATTGTATAAAGGCCATAGTAAGAAGTTATTAATCATGCATACTCTGCACCCCACAGTCTATTGGCTCCAGATGAGAAGTTGGAAGGAACATACAAGTGCCAGTATAAAGAGAATGTACACGCATATAAATGTGAAATTAAGAGTGGATCGTCGTTTCATCTTCTTATCGTCTGTAATTTTGTCGAAGCAAGAAGTTAGTGATGGTATAATGCTCAAGTTAATGTATCTCGGAGTGAGTTAGCACCTAATCCATGGCGTCGCTATATCACTAGTCCGACTATAGTGGCGCGCTATAGTCCGCGTATAGTGCAGAGCAACCTTTAACGTTACTCATAAGCTTGTTGTACTAAAAAGCAGCATTAAATCACCTTACAATCCTGCCCGACTATATTATATCTGAGCTCACCGTGAGAAGAACTTACAAGCTCATAAAGCAAAATACTTCTATATAATATAGCACTCCGGACTTGTGTGTACTATGTGGGTAAAATAATGGGATAAAAAACGATCGTACTTTCAAGAAAGCATTCAACTTGCACAAATCTTCCCTATACAGTTTTCGAACTCTCATAATTCAAATGAGAACGGCGAGCTTTGCACACCACGCTATAATTGCTGACTAATTTAAACACCCAGTATAGTAATGGCGACAGTGAATGCATGAACCAACTGTTGAGTCGCTATTTGACATAATGGGACATACTGTATATAAGAGAACTCATTCAGCGAACACCGAGCAAATATTTTTTATTCATGTTTAAATATTTATATACACAACAAAGCGCTTCGATCGCTTAATTTCTAATATATAAGTATGTATCATCAGGTATTGATGTATATTAAAACATTTTACCATGTAAGGTCATTGATATAAAAAAATTTGAACAGGTTCTTGACGCAATTAAGACACATCACTGCGCGACTTGAGAGAGCGAGGCGAGGGCGACGCTCCGTATATACGCGGCCGCGCGCATGCATGCTTATGTTAATGAAGAAGATATGGATGCCTGATACGCCGTGTTGTGATGCTGATACCGCCGTGTTGTGATGCTGATACCGCCGTGTTGTGATGCTGATACCGCCGTGTTGTGATGCTGATACCGCCGTGCGTGTGTTGCGATCCTCCGTACAGATATTGTGATGCCAATTCCGCCGTACAGCTAGGTCCGCGCTTAATTATTCGAAAATGAGGACTATATATAGTACCGCTCTGTACATATGCAAACGCTCACATACGTATATATATGCAGTTAATTCAGGTATATGCATGCAGCGCCTTATAGCTATATATAGTGACTGTATATGGGACACATTGCATGCGAGTAGTTTGTCAATTAATTTATCTACAAAAAGCTTGAAACGATGTGAACGTCTAGTAAAATATGAGTGCTCCGCAATATATGAGGTTATTTAATGTCATAGAGAATATCAAAGTTCTACAAATCGTCGTTATCGAGGTAATATTACATCTACGTCTATGAGCGCGGACATAGATCCATCTAATCAGATGAGTCTCGTTTGGGACGAATCCAAATAAGAGGGAGTTCCTCAGACCTAATTGTCATCAGCAGAGCTTATCCTAAACAAATAAATGTAAAACCCAAGCGTCACGTACGTTGATAACAACAATCTCACAACTCACAGGCCAATTCAGAATGATATCGTTATCGAAGCCGTCGACGTTGACAACGAAACGTGTACTGATAACAGCCAGCGACCATTATCAATCTGTAAGTCATATGAAAAAGATTTTGGAATACTCGAAATGTTTTGTCATATTTAAAGCATCGTAAAACGTAAGTTTCAAATAAGCTATACGCGTATCAGGAGGAGCGACATCATTGTACGTTAGTTGGTTAGCGAGAAGCAAGGCAGCTCGTTCATGGCGGCGTATATATAACGTCCGCGTATACGCCAGACGCGACAACAGGTCGGCATCGCAGGTATATATATAGTGCATGGGAGTTGTCTGTCTCAGGTTGGGACAATACCTATACAGCCCCTCCTTACCCTACCCCTCACGGGCGTAAGAAAAGAACCACGCCCTGCGTACGCGCGTCAGTAACGCCTAAATCAATGGCCGGGCCAAACGTCCGCGTCGCAAGTCGCTGCTTCTCTTCAGCGCATGTTTCATTCGCGCGCTCTGCGGGCTGTTTTAACTCACGGTTAATTAAACAAGGTCACAATCAAGAAACCACGTGCAAGCTGCCTTTAGATCAATTAGCTTGCATCAAGTAGTCTAATATCAGCACGCATCAAGTCGCCCGTAAACATCAACTTTAATCTCCACATCTCTGGCAGGCGAGAAAGATCGAATTGCGTTAACTGGGTGCGTTCCACTTAATATGAGGTCTTTCCTTATCTAAATCTAACTTGTCCACAGTCATGCGAGGCAACATACATACATGTGAATACGTTCCCTGTACAGCACATCATATTGGCATGCAGAAAGATTTAATGCAGCATATATTGTAACGATAATTACTTGAGGCAGGTCAGGCACCATGCGACTATATAGCTTCTGCTACATGCATGGATTCTATGATTTTGAACGATTCTATAATTGTTAACTGATGTTCACATGCAGTCACTCTCGACTAAAGATTGTAACGGATAATGTAATGGGTGCACGAGAAGTGACATTTGTGATGATTTGATTTGATGTGACTGATGTGATTTTGATGATGCGAATCGACATTTGATGTGAGAAGTGACATGCGTTTCATTCGAAACGCATATCACTTCGTGTATATAATTAAGTCCTGCAGTCGCCGACTCGCGGCTTAATTGTCTTCGCGAGTAATGTTTATGTACAACAATATTTTTGAAAGTAAATTAGGACGAGCATGATACGTGTATAGTGAAATACATACGGGAAAGGAGGGGGGAAAATATAACAAGGAGAGAAGAGGCTGAAGCGGTGAGGTGTAGAAAGCGAAAACGTATGCGGTAAAGACTAAGACCATGGAGGCCGGGTAAAGATGGAGGCAATTGCGGGGTAAAAATTGAACCCAAGAGGTTAAAGATTGAGGCCAAGAGGGCGCGGGCAGTAAAGTACAAGGGTCAGGAAAAAAATAATAAGACCAGCTATAGGTAAAAAATGAGGCAAATAATGAAACGAAGAATGCGCCCGACGAGAGGGTAAATGGCTATACGTACTGCACGAGTAAAGGAAGTTATAGAATGCAACGCAAGAAGGTTGAGTAAATATAGATGCCGACCACAGAAGTAAGAAAGTATAACAAGAAGGTAAACTTAATATACGATGATGCATTGAATTGAACGTGTAGCTGATTGCCAATTAAGAAGGCAGACACAAAGGCTGTGCAGGCATGATGATGAAGATCAATCTAACAAATAAGAACTCCAAGTTGCAGGCTCAAGGAGAAACTTAAGACCAAGATGGTTAGAACTTGGAGGCGGCGCAGACTAATATGAAGACGATGAAGGCCAAGACCTTAAAGGTGCAGGCAAGGGGGAAGCTTAAGGCCAAGAAGGCAGAAATGTAAAGGCCGCGCAGGCGACGGTATGCATGGCAGAGCGCGGCACACAAACAAGGATTGCGCAGCCTCAGGCGGATCGCGACCTCGACGGCGCGCCACGAGATCGAGCCACACAGCTAGGCGCGTGGCAGGCGACACGAGATCGAGCCACACAGGCGCGTGGCAGGCGACACGAGATTGAGCCACACGTACAGGCGCGTGGCAGGCGACATAAGATCGAGCCACACAGGCGCGTGGCAGGCGACACGAGATCGAGCTACACAGGCGCGTGGCAGGCGACACGAGATTGAGCCACACAGGCGCGTGGCAGGCGACATAAGATCGAGCCACACAGGCGCGTGGCAGGCGACACGAGATCGAGCCACACAGGCGCGTGGCAGGCGACACGAGATTGAGCCACACAGGCGCGTGGCAGGCGACGAGCCACACAGGCGCGTGGCAGGCGACATAAGATCGAGCCACACAGGCGCGAGGCAGGCGATATAAGTCGAGCGAGCCACACAGGCGCGTGGCAGGCGACATAAGATCGAGCCACGCAGGCCCGTGGCAGGCGACACGAGATCGAGCTACACAGGCGAGCTAGTGGCAGGCGACACAAGATCGAGCTACACAGGCGAGTGGCAGGCGACACAAGATCGAGCTACACAGGCGAGTGGCAGGCGACACAAGATCGAGCTACACAGGCGAGTGGCAGGCGACACGAGATGGAGCTATACGTACAGGCGACTTTATCTAAGCTCGTCAGTCTGCTAGGCGACGGTCGCGATCGCCAGAGATAACGAGCAATTAGAGCGGCAGCCTTGCTTTGTCGCCACATATACATCACGGCGCATGATATAGGCTGTGCTGCTGCACGCTGCTATAGTGCCGCATATATACGCACCTTTCTGCATGATAGTTCTGCTAGTGAACGATACGCACCATATATGCCGCATGATAGTTCTGCTATAGTGCAAGATACGCACCACATGTTGCATGATACTTATGCTAATTAACGATACGCATTTATACGCACCATGCATGATCGATGTACGTGCGCGCCATGCCATGCCAGGAGAAGGCCCTCTTAATTGAGGTTTGCAGGCAATGCATGTATACAGACCGTCTTGCAAACGCTCAGTCGAGGCCAAAAACGATAGCATGGAGTGTGGCTATAATACTGACCACTGCATGATCAGGATCAAAATTAACCATTTAACTATGAGAAATCCTTGGTTAAAATACAAACAATATAGTGTTACGGAGCAGCAGCAAAACTTTGTTTAAAATATTGCAAAAAAAATAATTGGGATTTTGTCCAAAATATTTCATAGCAAAAATTTTACCGTGCCTGATCGCGTACCTTGAAAAAACACTTTTAATTGAATCATGTGTTGCGCGCGTTCAAGTGCAGCAGTCGTCAACTCGGTCCTATATATATACGTGGCAAGTCTATATAGCTTAATTCGCACATAATCCGTCTTCTGCCCTCCGCAGATATTGTTTCAGATATTTACAACTCCAAGATTCTTTTCCTCGATTCGTGTTTTTATTTAAGTTCGAAGCAAATGTATAAGTTTGTGGTTCGCGTAAGCACTTAAATTTCCTACAAATCGCGCACCCAAGATCTATCTCACCTATATACAACATGCATATGAGCGCGGCCAGATTGTTATCGCCCATACAGAAGAAATGATTTTAGATAATGGGTCTCTCAAATCGTAGAAAAAAAATAAACTATGCATGAGATTTCACTTGAAACATGGGTGCATTAGATCCAAACCGCCTACAAGAACCCGTGATTATAATAAATGTATTCCTAATAATATAAATGAACATATGCTCGGTCAAATCGAACATATTCTTTGTTCGTCTAGTACAACAATATCAATTATTCTGATGCTTATCATACTGCCGCAGTATGCATGCACCGCGTGACGGTGGCAGCTGAGTGATGCGACGAGCCTGCGGGGCTTATTAGTGTACACGTCATGTTAGTTTTAATGGAGGGACGAGGAGGACGAGGGCGAGGACAATGGAGGTGCCAGCTTAATATTGTGTGTGTCGAGAGCTGCACCAGCTGACGGCACGCAGATTACCACGGCGGCTAGGGCGACTCCAACTTATACCGTCAACACAAATGGTTATTTGCCAAGACGATGCGAGCCAGCGATACATGTACCTACATTGAAAAATACTTAAAAAATTAATGTTTCTAATTGATAAATTATTATTGCCTCAAAATAATATTTCAGTTTTAATTAACAGTTTGTCAATTCTTCGTGTACAGAACATTGTAGAATAACTGGGAATTGTAGAAGACAATTATTGCTGCAAATATTTAGTATAAAAATCGGTAATGGTTACTGCTGGTTTAGGATTGGCTGTTTACAGTACCTGCAATCAAGTAGTTCCTGTCTCCTGCCATTTAATATAGAGGACAGAGAATGGCTTGTGAATTTTATTACTTGACCTACAACTATGTTATAATACGAATATTCACACTTGGATTAATTGTTGAAGGTTGTTCGTTCAGTGCAGTGGAATGTGGTTGTGGCAGATTGGGAGGTATAGCCATAATCAAGGTCCGTGACGTGCGTTAGGTGCATTATAAGGTCCAAAACGTCACCAGAAGCTGCTTCAAAATGTGGCGAGGATATAACGTACTGAGCCTAAGTGCAAATTTGGAGGCAGGCTGTGGCGTCCTGGAGAGAAAGGACGCGCAGGGCTAGGGTACAGCAACGGCCTGTACATATATGCGTGGAGGTCGCACCGATACTGTACGGCCACCCAGCGTCACAGAGACACACGAGTGCTCACATCCACCTGCACACTCTCTGCCAACTGTGCGCTCATCCACCTGCACACTCTCTGCCAACTGTGCGCTCAACCACCAGCACACTCACTGCCAACTGAGCGCTCAACCACCAGCACACTCACTGCCAGCTGTGCGCTCATCCACCTGCACACTCACTGCCAACTGTGCGCTCATCCACCTGCACACTCACTGCCAACTGTGCGCTCATCCACCTGCACACTCACTGCCAACTGTGCGCTCATCCACCTGCACACTCACTGCCAGCTGAGCGCTCATCCACCTGCACACTCACTGCCAGCTGTGCGCTCATCCACCTGCACACTCACTGCCAGCTGTGCGCTCATCCACCTGCACACTAACTTCGATCTATAGTGCGTTTTTCCATCTCCATCTTACATGCAGCAGGCGTTATACGCGCTACATGATCGAGCTGCACTCGCGCCTGTTTACAAAGCAGAGATCGTTTAGTCAGGGCAGGTTGGAATTGTTTTGATTCCTTTTCTCAACTCACGACAAATGAGTGGTTAAATATTATCAAGGCTATTTAAGCTTAGCTGGGCAACCTTTCAATCTTGCAGACAATGCTCACAAATCCACAACATTTTTCAGCCCACATATTACATTGGTTCAAAAATTTAATTTTCTCTTGTATAAAATCTTCTGAAGAAAACACTTCTATTCATGCATCACTGTAGAATACAGATTTTTATATTAGCGCACTTGGCCTGACTCACATCTATGTTGCGTAAGATATCGTCATATAGGATTTCGTTACACAGCGCGATACTTGCACAAACATTTAGAAAACTAATTAAAACAGATTATAGTGGACGGTAAAAATTTAGTTTACAGATCCTGGTGAACAATGAATTTTTCATTGAACGAAAGACATCAGACAAAAATTCAGAACAAAATTAAAGATTTTCACTGGTGGATTAAAAATTTAACGAAACATAGATTCGAGTCGAAAGTTCGAATTCTGCAAACGAGTCGCGGTTATCGGGAGGGCTTCAGACTCTCATCAGATGAAATCAGCGAAATATCATTACTACAAACAATACAAAAAAAAAAACACAAGCATACAAGCTCCTCTTCAATCTACGAGCAAGATGTGCTGCAGCGTGTAAACAAAATAGGGGAAATATTCGAATAGTGCAGGAGTGTTGCAGGAAGATGCACTCCAGTCCGTATATATACGCAGCCACGCAAGCGTCAGTGCGTATAGCTCCTACTCTGAGCCCATTAAAAATAAACGTCTCGAAATCATTGCTGAATGCGACCCAATTAAGGTGTAATAGAGAGCAGGACACGAGGAGGAGGAGGGACGGCGCTGTGAAGGAGCGAGAGAAGAAGGAAAGGGAGGAAGACCAACAGGCAAGCAGGGCAAAGGTAACGCAGGATCAATACGAGCGCCTCGGAGCTTCTATCGATTCCAGGCCCCGGCAACGAAGGGAGCTGTCGGGCACCATGCACACATCGTCAGCACGCCGCTCCTACCATCCACTAGCAGCTCCATCTAGTACAGGAAAGAGTCATTGATAGTAGTCAACTCATACATTACATCAAACATATTTCCGAGTCAGAAACTCAAATGGAAAATCTCAGTATTACTCTGTATGAATTCAAAGTAAAAACAGGAAATTTACGGAAGAGGAGAAAATACCATTCACAAATACCCATAGTATAGGCCAGAACTACCAATACTATACATATGAATGGGGCCGCCTTTGGCTGGGGAGATGCCTGATGCCGATGCTAGATGAGTTCAAATAACACGTACGTATCACATCTCGGATAACTTTTCAGTCATACACTTCGTTATCTTCGCGCATATATCGTGTATAGAACTGCTAGCATGGCAGCGTGCATGAGAGACAAATAGAAAGAACGAGAGAGAAGCAAACGAAACAATTAACAATACAGTTCCAAGTATAATGAAAGAAAAAAAAAGTAAATAGCGGATTGCATTCTAGCTCTGCGGAGCATCTACTATTTATATGTCTCAGGCTACAAAAGTTGTGGTTTCTTATATTGTGATAACAACTATAAATTGTATCTGCAGTCATATCGTTATTTCAATTCCCATGCATGCCAGCATGCATGACGCTGTATATAGGCGCATATAGACCGCAACCAACTGTTCTCTTCACATGATAGCAGGCAATCCACACACAGACGCGAGAACACAGGGGGGAAGAACGAGCTAAAGCAATACAAGGACGGCCTGGGGACTGCAGACCATTAGGCGAGGGAGGGTCGGGGTCTGCCATCACTGCGCCGACCCCTCGCTTCTCACAGCCAAGAGTAGTCCCTTCATATTCTTTCAAACACGACACATAAATTCTAAGGGTTTATCCCTGCAGCTTCGCAAGCTGTAGGAACTTAAGCACTAAAGTTTACGTTTAAGCGAAAGCGTGAGTTTGTGTAGGGGCGAGAACGTGCAAATATATGTTTGGCAAGGAACGTGTAAGTTCATGTCAAGGCAGAAGCGTGAAATTTTATGCATTTCGGGCGGTGAATCTTGCATTTTTCGTTGGGGAAAGTGCTGAAACTTGTGTAAAAACGTTGAAATTGGTGAGTCGGGATGTCAACGTGCGAGTTTCGAAGTCAAGTCAAAATGCGTTATAGGAGTCTAGTTCCAATTTCTTGTTCTTTTATCTATATATATTCACTTCTTATCATGTATGAATGATGTGGTAGATAGATTAATCTAATTTTAATCCGTAAAACCTAGTGTGATTATATTTATCTCAGTATATGGACTGGAATTCCTTAATGTTTTCATTTCTCTTTAAATGGCCATGAGCATAGCTGGTGTCATGGGGGAAATATATACGCTAACGTCGCATCTGAGCGAGGCATATTTTGAGCGTGCATGAGCGATCATGAACGGAGCAAGGAAAGAAGACAGATGCCGAGAGGGAGCGCAGCGCCCAATGGGATCTTGACATAGACGTTTTTCTACGTAATGTTAAAGTACATTAGATTTTCGTACTTTCATTAAATATTTGTACTTTTTACAAGGTTTTAGTGTTCATATTTTGTTTTAGTGTTTTCTCATCGTTTTAGTGTTCATATTTTGATTGTGGCGCCTCAGCGTCACTATATATAATCGACGCGTTGTTAGACAAAATTAATATTAATCTTTATTAGCTAACATGCATGCATGCCTCTATATAATATGAACTGATTCCTCAACACAATTAGCTTTACCAAAAGGTGAAAAGTCGCATTTCTGTTCAAGGTTACCTGACGTTATGTAAAAATGAAAAAAATTTCTAACTTTCCAGCGTTTTACAGTTTCTAAGAATCTATATATAACGAGCAGGACTTGAGCACGCGCGCATGCATACAAAACTTGACGGCAATTATTAATTAGCTGAACATTTTGAAGTTGTCTTTGAATAAAAAATTCTCAAATTGTTCTGCCCGCTACAATGGTGGGGTCCGACAAGCGGGAGTTATTTCCTCAAGTTGATATCCATCTCAAATGGTATTTCTATATATTGACAATCAAGATAATTGAGTAAGTATGGCAAAAACTGCAAGTGTTTCGGCGCTTGCAATTAACGCTACAGCTGCTGTCAAAACGTGGGGATCCTTATAAATGCTCGCTTGACGGCGACTGAAAACAATAATTGGTCATAATTTAGAAACCAATTGGATTGATAAATGCATTCTACTTTGCATGAACCCATTCATTATAGTTCGACTACTGCAGTTGTCTCTGTTTCTTCTATTCAAATCATGATGGGGTCTGTTTGTTTCTTCTATTCAAATCATGATGGGGTATCTCAACATTTCTTATACATAACATATAACATATCATAATGTCGGCGCTTAAGAGTTGGCTTGCATGATCGATGTACGTGGCCTGTCGCCGATTCTTGTACTTTTTTTGTACTTATCACTAAACGTTTGTTGTTATTGTCTCTTTGATTTTGATTCTTTGTTGAACTCCCACAAGGTACCATCATTTATATAATATTCTTATGCGCTATCATTTAAATAATATTCAAATATTAATAATAATAAGTTTGTTCGAAGCCACGCCTAAAATTGGTATTGAGGATACAATCGCCATGCATGTTATAACTACTCGGCCATTTCACCATGCAGCTTCATCAGAGCTAAAGTATTATAGAACGTTGCATGCTCATCTTCCGTGCATATTAGGAATGCGATAATGCTTGAAATTTTTCAGAAATGATTCAACAATTCTACAGGGAGCAATTGTGTTCATTTATTATTATCATCATTACTTAAGATTAAAACGTTTTCGAAGCGACCGTACGTGTAATTTGCAACTACTATATATACAATAGTACGAGCAACCTTGTGTTGTCCTATATAACTGCGTATCTATGATAGATTTGTTTAAAATTAATAAAATTGGGTTGTCCTAACTGCGTGTCTATTATAGATTTGTTCAAAATAATTAGTGCGCTTATTTGAAGCCTCCGCTGCTGTGAATACACGAATTGAGGCTCTTCGATCGCACGTGTTTTACCTGCAATATACTAATGCATGACAGGGATATATGTTCTTATATCCAAGGATGGAATTAAAAGGTATAACAAATCGCGCTGAAGAAAGGTTAGAATGAAAAAGGCAATCAATTGTTTTCATTCGGTAAATATATTTTAATAACAATCCAAGTAACTTGCGCAAGCTTTTAATTAAAATCGAGCTTGCATTTTACGGTAAATGTTAGTTTGAACGGGTCTTTTTTCTGGGAATAAATTTGGTTCGAAAACTGAAAACGGGATAGGGATTACAGGATTACAGTCACGCCGGTTGAAACATTAGCATTTTATATAATTTATATGCAAAATATCAATTAGTATTGTTGCTAGGTGAGACGAAAAAACTCCGTCAGGTCCAAGTGGCTATATATATGTAACCAAAAAAGTTTGGCAAAAACCGACTTGGGTCCCGAAAAAAACTGAATGGCTTACTGCAGTATTACATAAAATAAAGTATTAGCACAATCCGTCATAACATTAAATATTGCTTATAAAGACCATGCAAAATAATAATCCGTCCAATTTGTTTTGTTTTGCTGTACAGGTACGCAATACACGTACCATGCAGGACCGGCACGTACGCGATACTATACGCGTGCCAGTTATACACACACGCAGCGGAGTCTTACAGCAAAAAGAGAATAAGTTGCAGTTGTACTTCTACATCACGGTCAAAGAACACTTAAAAATATTCTGCACGGTATTCGCGTAGAATTCGTTAACAAAATCAACCTATAATATATAAATATGAATAACATTTAAAAAAAAACACGTTTTTCTGGTGTTTACAAAACTAAAAACAGTGAAATAAAACAAATAAAAAAAACTTTAAAAAAACAACGCTTTCTTAACGGACAAAAAGGAAAAACATGAACTCTTACATAACATATTAAAGTTATGTAAAATGTTATGTAAGAGTAAATGTTTTTATTTTTTGTTCGTAATAAGAAAACATATATGGGTTTTAAAAGTTTTTTTTCATTCGTCTTATTTCAGTGTTTTTACTTTTGTAAAACTAAACCAGAAAAACGTGGTTTTTAAAAATGTTTTTTTTATATTTATTTATTTTCTAATTTGTAGTTCAGCAATTTTAGAAATTCAAATCCTTTTCCAGGGTTGGTAAGACTCGATTCCCAAAAGTGAATTTTTTTTATTTTTTAATGAAGATTTTTTAAAATTATTACTTCTGATGATCAAATCTTGAATTGTTAGGCAGCACAAGCATTCATGTGCCAAATTTCAAGTTTCTATAAGATCTTCAGAAATGCTCTAAATTAAGGTTTGAATTTTTGATGACTGACAGCTAGAGACGAAACAAAACTAAGAAAAATTACTACGTGGTAAAAATACAAGAGTTAAGTCGGGTGTGTATTAAAGAGAAAATTCCTATTAATATATACATTTAACATACACATATGATATTGCTGGCCACATTTACAAGATATACGTTCGTGTGTGTTTACGTTTTTCATCCTTTTTTCAAAAATAAAAATTAATTTGACAATTCTTGAATAGATTAAGAAGAGACTTTAAGCGATTGATATAATTATTTATAAACAGACCAGCCCAGCAGAAGAATGAACTTCATGCTTTTTATACTAACGCTTATCCCTTGTCTTCATCTTAATGAATGCAACAGTCACAGTCCACAGCAACGTCGCAATCAAGATGTTCGTCGTGCTCAGTTTATTGATGTCGAGCGAAACCTGTCTAGCGGAACATTTGTATTGACACTTGACTTGTTTTGTTGCACTAACCCTCATGCAAACACGCAACACTTGTGCACAGCTGACAAACAGGAACGAGACACGCGCGCGAGCACTCAATACGAAGTGGTAATTTTCATGTCATTAATGTCCGCAGCTGTGAAGTTTAGCATAACTTATGGCTAATTTACGTCACCTGAACTAATTGTATGGGCGAGAGTGCATGAAATAAATGGCGGGCACGCCGAGTGGGTCGGCACGCGAACACCTCTACGGCAGTGGGTTGAGTGGGTCAGCACGCTAACACCTCTATACGGCATGGGNGCATGGGTTGAGTGGGTCAGCACGCCAACACCTCTACAGCAGTGGGTTGAGTGGGTCAGCACACCAACACCTCTATACGGCAGTGGATGAAGTATAGGGAAGTATATATATAGCGGTGAAAATTATCGCTGGTTTATGGTTGGCCGACGGTCGGCGACACCTGCTCCAGGAGCACTATATATTGAACAAATAGGGTGCACAGCAACACACGAACTAAATGCCAGTCATCACCAAAAAACTGGAGAATTCAATTCGACACGATTGTGGTTTCAATTTGTAAGAAAACAGAATATACATGTCCAACAATGACATATATGATGACAATACAATGTTTTTTAACTGCTCTTAACTTGCCGCTTTTCTCAAGAGAACAATGTTAAATTATTCACAAATACGTTTCGTTGTGTTGGGGCGGAACGAGATAATTTCACAGCTGTCATGATTTAGCTAGGAATTCCCTTTCTTAGTTCGTTTCCGAAGAAACAATTTCTTGTGGAGGGTGGCGGCTTAAATATATAGAGATGGCGATTTCCTGAAAGTAGGGCCCCGAATGTTGGCAATATAAATTGACGCGCGAGTTATGCAACAAAGGGAAATTCAGACAAAGTTTTTTCAACTAAATTTATTATTTGAAAAAATTGTCTTTCTGAAACAGAGGTAAATTTAAATTGTTCAAAACAGAGCATAAGTTGATAAAAAAGATATTCATTTTGCAATAACAAATTAACTCTCTTAATTGCACAGGTTACAGATCTTGTTATACATAATAATCTATACACAAAGCTATTCAAGCAAATTCGTCACATATTCATGCAACGAAACTGCACATTATTGTCACTGGTTCCTCACACGAGGTCAAGTTTTGGTAGGAGTGTTCATGACCACGTCAGAAAAGAGAGTTACGTGTACAGAGAGTGTATACGCTGTACGCAGCCTCGCAGCATGCCACAGCTAGCCATGCCAAAATCAGAGGGAGTGCCCGACACACACACACGCACACACACAACACACACTCACACACGAGACCTTGACATATACATTGCCAGAGCAGGAGCTGGGAGCTACACTATATATGTTTAACTCTCTGAACGAATGCGGTAGCACAATCACAGCAACCATTACTACCTGGTGAGCTGCACATTTGTTCACTTTCTTGCGTTTCACTCTTCTAATTCTGTTGATAAATCTCTCTTTATCTTTACGCGACATTTCTTCTCGCTTCGAATTACCGACATGTGGAACAGCTTCCACGATTTGCGATTTCATCTTTGGCGCTCCGAGTATAAACGCGTTCAAGAACAGACTAGATAAAGATATGGAAAATATATGTTCAGATTTGAAATGCCCAGCACCATATCGAACCCGGTGAAAGTCTAGTAGCCATTTCAATTAAACTATCGTCAGCATTGAAAAGATTCAGTCAAAGGACATGCTTTTAGATCTTCTGTGAACAAGTCAAGAGAAGTACAAAGAATCGGCCAACTCTTCAGCGCCGACATCACTATGTTATGTTTTGTTTACTGCCATAATGTCGTCGAAAATGAACTTTATTAAAGCTGCCACCTTCATTTTCAGCACGGTTGACGCAACTGACACTGAGAGTCTACATATATATTAGACTCAATTAGGGAAACCTTTCAAAAATTACGACATATAGGAGCTACAGTTTTAGCATGACCTCGCCACCACATCAAAAACAATGATATCATAATACACGCGCGAGTTACGCAATCCCGATACACTTATGATATTAGCATAGCATTAATACCACACGAACATTAAACATGGGATGAAAACTGAGAGTTATTCAAAACATACATGTTAATACTAGGCCTCGAATAAAGAATTTAAACAGAGAAGCAATCGTAAGAGGAATTCAGACGTGGACCCAAATGAAACTAAATTAACTCATTAAATTACATGAATTAATTAAATAAAATTAATTAGTTAACAAATTGACTCATTCGTTCTGCAAATGACGTACCAGACAATATGCTTGATATACGGCAGGCATGGGTATAACAAAGCAAAGAATACTGTTATATAGAGAGGAAGGAGTGGGCAACACAGGGCAATTTATTGCCTGCAAGCAGGGAAATTACCTCAGCGCAGCAACCCATTCATTATGACCGAGGTATTTTGAATAGCAATATATACAGATGAACGACATAATAATTGCAAGGCTCCAGCTATTGTGTTCTTCATTCACAGTTCACTCTCCTTAAACAATGCCAGCCTCAGTTCAATCACAGGAAGAATAAAACCATGTTCAGACGTCAATTATCTTTCCCTTACTGAAATTAAAGAATGTCTCAGTAGGTTGGGCAATTGGTATTTTGGTTGGCAGCCAAAGCTTCCATAATGAACTTTTAAAAATTTAAACCATTCAAAGACGATTTTCTGAAGTAATTATATTGACACATTCATGGCATTACTTTCCAATTCATGTCCTACTTTAGGTATGCTCCACTATTTTCAAGACAGTATAACATAAAAATAAAGTCTTAATTTTGATTTGTAAGCCCATAATGCAAGGATTGAGAGTCGTTAAAGCAGATAACATCAGTCATTTCCAGGCAAGCTGCGGTGTCCGAGTGGTTAAGGAGATGGACTTGAAATCCATTGGGCTCTGCCCGCACAGGTTCGAATCCTGTCCGCAGCGACCGTTTTTGTGGGATGCCCGTTGCCCCGTCTGCCCGTCACTCGCGTCCATGACGGCACGTGGAGGGTGGTAAATATCTTGTAGTTGTCAACCAAGACAACATTCTTCCTTGACTGCTGCTCTCAACTATTTTTCACCTATAAGCAGAATTCGATCACCTTGAAGCATTTACTTCTGCAATACCTTTTTTTGAGCTAAGTGCTGCAAATCGGCATTCACCATAATACGTGTCCGCTATTCTGAAGTTTTCAAAGTAGACCTGATCAGCAAATTATCGCCCTTTGACTTATGGATAGCCCGAGTTCACTGTATATTAATCACAGTGAAATAAATAATCAAGCAAAGCAAGGACGGGCGGTAGGCAGGGCCGAGACGGTGCTGCCCTCTGCCAGCCGCCTCCCCCCCCCTCGTCCCCTCCCCCTCTTCAGGAGCCCCACCCACACCCACCGCCTCATCCATGTTCTCACTCATACCTCTTTAGGAATCTTCATCCTCATTATTAATATCGCTATCTTACTAATAATTTTATCACCGTTCATTTTTTTACCAATATTAGCAACGCCATACAAGGCGCTTAATAAACGAGACAGTAACTATGGTCAAAATAGCAGCGCAAAGCAATCAGCAACGTGCAAGCCGCGGGTTCACATGGAAGTTCGAACTTGCAAACTTCAAAGAAAGTCAAGAAAGTTACGGCAGAAGTTACGAAGCACAAACAGGAATTCATCGCTCCGTCGAGTAGCAACTCATCAGTGCTGCATTCAACGGTCGCGTTGCGTTCATGGAACTTATCGTCAACGCAACATGAAACGTAGGTTACGATGAAGTCAGAAACTAGGTAAACGTTGCTACTACACAACGGCAGTGATATGAGATACGGCTCTAAATTCGATTATTTCTTGTTATGTACTATGCATCGAGCTGCAATCTTCAATTGAACACCTCATAGCCAAAAGACGAGGAAAACCTTCAATGCTTCAAAACAATTAATTTTCATGGCAGTAAATCTTTTAAGGTTACCAAATCCATTAGAGGTGAGAAATAAAGCCGAGAATGAGAGATCAATGCCTTTTTATATTTAGTTATAAAATATACAACTCAATATTGGTTTACATTTGAACCCCAAAAACCGAACATTAATCAATGTTCCTTCCCAGGCTGCAGGCTCGAGACAGGCGCGCGCAGTCTGTGTCCACCGCGCGTCACCGTCACAAAAACGGTCGCTGCGGACAGGATTCGAACCTGTGCGGGCAGAGCCCAATGGATTTCGAGTCCATCTCCTTAACCACTCGGACACCGCAGCTTGCCTTCCCGCGTAACCACACATCATCATATACGCACGGTGTGTCGCTCGTATTGTGTACTGTATTGTGCACTGTATTAGCCAAGTTACTGACTTAGAAGAAGCACATAAATTAGAAATCGTTTCCAGATCATTTCTAACACGTGGGTATAATACTCATCGTCAAACGAGCAGCTCACAACCCGTTATTAGTAAAGAAGGAAAAGTATATCGTTTACTCAATTATTTTATTCAGAGAGATGAAATCAATCTACAGATAGAACACAAATACAAGTAAAGAATAATAATGGAGGAAGAGATTGAAGAATCGAATAAAATAAAAAGTGGTATTTATTAGTTACATTCTCAGGAAGCACGTACGTAATTAAAGTATTCTAAATAAATACCACTAGAAAATAATAACGAAGTCGAACTTTCAACGGCATGATAGGTATTTAAATCCAATTCAAAATTGTACCC
The DNA here is from genome assembly GCF_000764305.2 of Hyalella azteca. Taxonomy (NCBI): domain Eukaryota; kingdom Metazoa; phylum Arthropoda; class Malacostraca; order Amphipoda; family Hyalellidae; genus Hyalella; species Hyalella azteca. Next base: position 269,682 of record NW_025942706.1, read on the forward strand.
AATAAATTGGTAATTAACGCGTTTGTTTGGTAATTATTTAAATGACTGTCTAAATAACCAAGTTTAAGAGAAATGAAACGTTGGTAATAACACTAGAAGGTTGTGATTATAGAGTTGATAATTTCAAGATTTAGTAAAATTCAATTAATTAACACAATGGCAAACAAAATTCAGAACAGCCAAGTAAGAGTAGTACCTTCATCAGATCAATCCAGGTCAGACCTATTTAAATGATCCCACAATGATGCTATAGATCACTCGAGTGCCCGATCCTTCAGGAAGACTCCACTACCTTAACCCACTTGGCAGCGTCCAGCACCGTAAAGTAGGCCTGCGGAGAGCCTAGCAGCGTTAGTCTCATTAGCGCAGCATTGTGGCTGGACGGCATTAGAGGCTAGCGGTAGCCCGCGGTTGTGGCACGAGCTGTCGTGTGTATCGCATTAGCGCAGCTACAGGCAACCGCCACCCGCCGTGCACACACCCGCACCTGTCGCTTCACATCAAACCGCGCGTCCGCTATGTACAGCGCCGAGCTGCGTACAGTAACTTGTGTGTGCGGACAGCCGACGCGCTCTCAATGGACATGAACATGCAACACACAACACGATAATATGACTTCGTACTCGATAAATGTATATTAGTAAATTGTTATAGCAACGATGAGAAATATGTGTAACAAGAATACCTACTTTATTATTTTTCCGTTTATAGATTCTTCACAAGGTTGAATAATCGCAGGGCAAAGATACTGCAGCATGATGGTTCTTGATGAATCTGATTGTGTACCAAACACTAACCGAGCGTAATCGCTGTGAGTGCCGCAAGAGGTTCAGGACTTCAGGTATCACTTCTGCTCAGCGCGTGACAGTCACATGCACGGTACGTGGCAAACGCAACCAATCCGTGCAATTCAAAACTAGCTGAGAACCTTGTTGTAACCTACAGAGAATGAATATCCAAAGGTATGTTGACGTTGTCAACTAATCAAGACATAGTCTGTAAACAGTTACAGACTCTGTAACAGTTAGTAAACACAGTACAGACGCAATTAAGAGAAGCTACTTTTTAAATTCATTCTCTAATCTCGAGTATGTCAAGAAAAGGAAGGCAATAGAAAGACAATATAGAGCAGAGTTTCGTAGTGTGGGGTACGGCCCATGCATACACTAATGGGTCTAGCTATATGGTAAAAGGGCGGCGGCGATGGATAAGCATGCAGGAAGCGATCCGGCAACGAGCGCAATTTCAGAGCGCGTTCAGACCTGCATGCCTTGCATGATGCAATAGCATAATTCGTGTGCAGCCTAGAAGTCATCTTCAAACGCGAACATAGATGGCAACATGAATTGTTTTCGAGACGTATTTGTCAGAAGATTATCTTAAGATTAGAGACAATACTTGCATTAGATGATTATCTTCCACTTTTCCAAACAACAAATTGGACTGTTCGATATATCACCGTTAAACGGTATTACCTGCATTTTCAGTGACTGACCAGCACGCGAAAGAAAACATTTTTTTAATTTAACACTAGAAACCCGTACACATTTGAAAAAATACATAAACGGTTCATTTTCAAGGGGCGGCCGGTCGCTATAAGAACGCCGGTAAAACCGTGTTTTTTTTTTCACGGTTATTTCGTTCAGTGTATAGACCACGCGTGCCACGAGTATGTCGTGTCACGAGTATGTATATAGACCACGAGTATGTAGGTCTATACATACTCGTGGTTGTATGGTTGTAAACTCGCCAAACGCTATTCTGAAGAATACAGGGACTGTGCACTCATGCACGGAGTCGACAGCGTTGTACATCGTTGTTCCTTCAATATCTTATCTCGGTGAGAGGAACTTTTCAGCCGTGACATGCTTGTGTCGTGACAAGACATATTCCTGAAAACAAGCTATAAAGGGATCTCAGCTCAACTGTGAGCAGGACTTTCGAATTAAAGTTTCAAGCATACAATTTTGTTTTAAGAAGCTCTTAAGCGGTAATGAGGCTCATTACAGTCCTTAATGTGGCAATAAATTTGAGTCATTTCAGTAATTGTGCATATATAGAGCACATACAAAACCTGTGTGTATGTTGACTTCCACTTATGCTTACATTTTAATTTATTTTAACTTAGTTATGATGAAGTAACTGCACTTTCGCTCCTTTTCTGTTAGTTTGTACCTGTATTTTTGATATTATAAATTTTGATTCATCAGAAATGTGACGACATATAGTCATGGATGTTAAAATTATTTTATGTGAAGAGCCATAATACTTTTTTCTTGCACTTGTATTGGTGGGAGTGTCGCTAAACCTAATCTCCTGCAGTGGTATATAATAAGTTATTAACCCCTGGCACTTCAAGACTGCCACAAAGCAGTGTACCTTCATATAATTCAAACCTGTCAATAATTTGTAAATCTACTCTAGAATTTGCTAGTGACTTAGATAGATACAACTAAGCTTAGATTATTTAATAAGAATAAAATTTCAGAGTAGGGTAAGTTGCATTGAGCATTACTATATTGTACAAACAGTAACAACACAAGATGGGGAGATCTATAAGTTTTCTTACCTATTCAGTACATCTAGGCTCACATGTATTTACATATGTTCAAGTAACTTGGTGGTTCACATTGCTATACTGTGGGCCCATTAATTTTGACAAAATCGTTCAACAAACATCGCATGTGATCACAAACAACTATATTATTCCTATTAAGATAGCTGATGCGCTGAGGCAAAATGCAAAGTTCTAGGCAAATCCCATGTAGAATATCATTACTACAGGAAAGAAATTATACTAACAATGTTCATTCATCAACTCCCTGAGTCATGTTAGACAAGACAGCTAAAAGCATGCAGGCTCTTACACAGAAGTACAACAGCCAAAACTTACCTCATATGAGCTCACATACCAGATTCTGCATTCCTCCTGATTGTTTCATCACATTAATGTCTTAGGTACACTTTTTAGAGCAGCAGGGCTCTCAATAATCTGCCCATTATTGTGCAGGAATTTGGCAAATATATAATTGAAAGACACAGCCACTAAATGAGGAGTCACTGCTATTGAATAATAATATAAAAAGTATGTTTACATATTTTTTCTATGTGGTTAACATTTCACTTGTATATTTGCTTGAGAAAAATACTTTAAATTCAGAATCATAAATAAGAATAAATAACTTCTTCAAGCTTGAGAAGTATTTCAGCTGTTAAGAAAATTGATTAAATTTATGGTAGATAAATGGCACAAGAATCCCTTAATTATATATCTTTCAATGATGTAATTGAATTCCTTTAAATAGCTATATGCCAACCTTAAATAGCTCATCACAGTAAAACAAAGCTTGCTTTCTGCAATTAGATGTCAAATTGTCAAATTAGTTCATACAAAGCCTGGTAATTATTTATGACAACATGCCATAGTCAATTTGTGTGAAAGACATTATATAATATGGCAAACTTATTACGAGTTCTGCTTAAAAATTCTGTTATATACCATGAGAGTGCAGTGTGGAATTATAAGAATAGTTGTGCATGTGATCAACAGCAATTTGGCCAGGTCACTTGCCCATTCTTAAAATGTCAAACGCAACATAAAGGAATCTTTTAGTTTTAGACATTCTAATCCAACATGACATGCAAACATGTTCATTGTTAATACATCATCCATCCCAAATTCCTCTCTCAATGTATACTAGAAGGGAGACTATATCAGTCTATATGTGATGGTCAAGAGAGTATATAAATGCTGCAGGTGCCTCAGATAATGCATGGTCAAATAAAGAACCAAATTCTGAGGATAACAATTAATGAAGACCATGCAATATATATATGTCACTTTGCTTGGCATTGTGGTACCACTCTTCTATGTTGGAGTGCCAGCATCTTGGCACAAGTCAAATCAGGAATTTTGAGGTGATGTATGAACAGGTAAAAATGACATAGAAAAAAAAAAACAAGTTAACCAACTGGATATAAATAAAACAGAATATTATACATTCATTACATTGTCTTAAGTTGTGTATAATTTCATGCTTCACTGTGAAACCTTTGTACAGTTGTCAGTAAAATGTACCATTCAACTGATTCAAGTAAATATTTTCACAATTTGCTTGCAAATACATTAGTATAATGATGATTAGTTGAAGTAGCTCAAAGAACTATAGTCCTGTAGAGTGTTGATGCAATTGAGAGTTGAGACCACTGGAAGTCTGGAACTAATTTGCCTGGGCAAATTTACATGAATGGCATTTTCCCAATTATAAGCTCTTTCTCGAAAATTTTCATATACTCAGTTTTATTACCCAAATAATTACAAATACGGAAATTGTAGCAAACATTTATTTTTAATTAGCAGTATGAATAATTGAGCTTGTACAGAAAGTATATAGCTATGTCCCCAGTCCCACTAATACAAGAGACACCAAAAATAAACCAAAAAACCTTCTTCACTAAATAACTAGATAACATATTTCTTATGCTTTGACAAATTAACAAGGCTTTGGCTTTTGGGTGTGTGACTGACACAGGCACACAGCTCCCACCGGCCACCCTCCCATTCCCAGCCTGAGCAGTGAGCACAACTGAGATCTTTGGATTTTCAACTGGGAGCAAAAGTTACAGTCCTTGCATTTTTTGTTCACTAAAAACAAAAATATTCAGGAGTGGAAGCCACTGGAAGGTCATAAAATTATGAGGCTAGGTATAATAACCCCACCCAAAAAAATTAACAATATATTTATACAAGTGTGCAAAACAACAATAAATTAACATTCATAATAATTTCAAGGTTAATTAATTGTACTCTAATATGATAGCTGCTTCTCATCAAGTTATAATTTTCAAGTAAACTAAACTCATTGCACTCATTTATTTATTGCAAACTCATTGCAATAAAGATGCCACTATAACCATTGCTGAGCGGTAGATCAACTAATGAAACGTGTCAAACTTTGTATACCTACTATAAGGCTATATAGCAGAGTAAGCAGACTGTATTGTTTATGGAGCAAAAAATACCGTCAGGCGTCAAATGATAAATCTGTCCATGACACACACAAACCGCCTCTCGCTGCAGACACTTCACCTAATTCGCTGGTCAATTAAAATATTATCATTGTCCATTTTCCAACAATATAGTTTTTAGCAATCTTCTATAACCAGATAACCACCAACCACAAGATGCCCATTTGTTACCATGCACGAACCTTCTAACGTTAACCACATTGACGAACACGGGCTTATACGCGGCGATCGTAAATTCGTAACGCTGTCTGGATTTCACGATAGAAAGTTCTTGTTCATTCTGTTCAAAAAATAGAGCTACATTACTCTGGTCACAAATAAAGTCATTAACATTGTTTTATGAGGCACATTTACCTTGGTTGATAAGAAGTATTAAAAGACAAGCACGCGGGAAACTGCCCATTATAAGGCTCCGTGCGCGGCGAGCATGCATCTTCCATACGGCTACGCCTGACGCCAATTAGCTTTTTAGCTATTCTCGTAATCTCTTTTACGCCGTGTCCGGAGTGGCAGGTCTTTCAAATTTTTTATCCTGTGGTTTAATTTTGCGTGTGACCCTAAGCATTAAACCTGCATGCATATAATCATCAAATTTAGATTACTTAAAAGAATATTCCCGATTAATTTTTATTTCGGTAATATGTCGGCTATGACTGAGTCTTGCCAAAAATCAACGAAGCCGCTCGTGAATATGTCTTCCCCCGTTTTGAGGCTGTGAAAAATATCAATCACCACTAAAATATTTATTCTGATATAAATAAAAAAAATATCCCTGCAAGCTATAATGTATGTAATGAAAATCGATATCTGGTACAAATTTTCATGTCTTAAACATTGACTGAATCCACTTATCATTCTCTAATAGCTAATCTATCAATTAGTAACTTTAGCTATTTATTAGCAGAGAGAACATTTATTAGGCTTACGATCATATGATATTCACGTTAATCGTGAACACTTTATAGCATCATTGCAATGAAGTTTGAGGCTTTCTACCATAGTTCTATCATAAATAACACACCTGCTCTCGGTGGGCGACATGTTACCATCAGTAAGCGGCCAGAGACCGTATAATGCGTCTCGAGCAGCGACAGGTGCCGACAGGTGGCGCCGCCCGCACCATTCAATTTAGGGGCAAGAGGCGGACACGCGGCCGCCGCAATTGCTGGCTTGGCTGGCGGCGGCTGCGCCTCTTTGACTCCTGAGTCTCGGAATAATTTTCTCGAAATGAACCGGGACGAGACGAAAAATTACCGGCGAAAAATTAACATGACAGAGGGTAAATTTTGACCCAGAATTAACGTGTAAACATTAAAGCTTTTGTCTTGGTAATTATGAAATGATACGAGACACAGAGATAAAAAAACGAGAAGTGACGTAACGAGACGAGACATGTCTTAAATATTCAAGGAAAAACATGATATGCCTTTATTCCTTACTAAACGAAAACAAAAGGAAATATTCAGAACGCGCGGTTAAGGAATACCAAGAGATGCAAGGAATACCAAGCTTGATGGTTATGTAATAGGGAGTTGCCAGTCATTGAATTGAATTAGTGGGCAGACTGGGCGATATATGGCTGAATAGTGATTTAGTGATTGTTGTTGTTGCGGCACCACTATAGGAAAGAGTAGAATAAGATAAGAGTTGGCGCAGAGTGGCCAGAAAGAGCAAGAAGAAATGGAAAGAACGGTAGGAGATCAAAACAAGCGCATTGCGCATAATTGGATCGGTTGTATCTTGTAGGTGATTGGGGTAGGGTAAGGAAGGGGGGGGAGGGACCTGTCAGGGCTTAGCTGCGTTTATGCGAGTGGGAGGGTGCCGCGGGTTCTTTATCTACATTTTTTTACAAGTTTGAGTACAGTTAGAATATATGAAAATGAATATATGAAAATTTACATGCGTTTCGCATTTTCTCAGAACATATGATGATGATGTGAGTACTTATATCATTAGTCTGCTTATATCGCAAGTTCACAAGGAATTTAAAAGCAAAGAAAACGCCAAGAAAATTCACCATATCGATATTGAAAACGTTTCGGAGTCCAGCTCCATCATCAGTTCGACTAAACTAAAAATGAATAAAATCACTTTAAAAGTCAAAATTCAAAGACAGACATAAAACCTAAACAAGACCTAACAT
>NW_025942706.1:277126-302313 GCF_000764305.2 Hyalella azteca
TTTCGATATAATGTTAGGTCTTGTTAGGGTTTTATGTCTGTCTTTGAATTTTGACTTTTAAAGTGATTTTATTCATTTTTAGTTTAGTCGAACTGATGATGGAGCTGGACTCCGAAACGTTTTCAATATCGATATGGTGAGTTTTCTTGGCGTTTTCTTTGCTTTTAAATTCCTTATGATGATGTGAGTGGTAATGCTGGTGATGAAGATGATGATGATGATATTGAGTCGCTTGAGACCCAGAGGGCAAATATTGTTGGGTATTGCTGGGTTTTCGATATAGGCCGCCGGTCTTGTCTTTACATGTGTGTCACACTTGTTGCGTCGCGTCAGTCCGTTGCTCATGGGAAGCCATTCAATGAATGATTTTGTATGTCTGAATATTTTGTGAATTATCTTGTTGCTGTTGAGCTCTTAATCGCGTATAACGAGAAACATACGAGTTCAGTACGCCATTCAGTCGTTGACACGTACAGAACAGTTGATCGGTCAGCTATACTTTACAGTAGAATGTGGATGGGCTTTCTTATATAGGCCCTGCAAGATACCGCACGAATCAGAAGTGATAACTGAAAATATTGTGAGGATCAGAGAACAGGCGAGACCCATGATGGCCAAAGTATTAACCATGGCCAATACAATACATTGGGCATGCGCAGATATAGGATATGGCTTTAGACATTTAGAAATGGCATAAGAATGAACTGGAGGACATGCATTTGCCATGAAGATGAGGTTTCATTAAATTTTAAAAATCGTGACTAACACGAGAATAGCAGACAGGTATACGTCGTAAGTTTTGATGTCGGATAGCCAAAGTTAGTTGTGTTTTCAATTTCACCCTGACCCTTCAAATTTGCTAGATGGGCCATAAATTTACGATGTCATTTTGCATATAGCAATTAATATGCCTGAAACTTTGTAAACAGACAAAATATTGATTAGATAATGTCTGAAACAATTTACTATTCTAATGACATAATAAGGATTAACTATTATGTGTTGTTATCAGAGCTGGGCAGCGATACTTTGAAATGTAGCGACGCTACCGCTACCGCTACAGTAAAATGTAGCGCCGCTACATTAGCCGCTACAATGGCCAAAATTATTTTAAATCCCTAAATATTTATTGTTCTGCTATTGGGATTTACTCATAAACATTTAATGATAATAAAACATTTTTAAAACATCAATGCAACTTTATTGCAATTAACCTAACCGAACTAGTACGGGTTAGAGACAGTAAATAAAAGTTATATATTTTTATGTTTTACCTACCCTACATGGATGTCTACTTTAATATACCAATCTCAAAAATTATCCACATATACATATGAAAAATCAGTCTTTTATTTGATTATATATGTGAATTATTTTTGAGATTGGTAGATTAAAGTAGACATCCATGCAGGGAAGGCGAAACATGAAAATAACTGTGTAGAAATAACTGTTAGCAAACTGAAACACCAAAAAATACCTGTAAGTGGTAACTGGTAACAACTTAACAAGTAACAACTAACATGTTGACACTAGTAGCAGGCTGAGGTTGACAACATTACACCGGAATCTTTCGTACAGTTTTATTCGGTAATTTATATTATGTTTGTATCATGCTGGTTTTTAAATAATATTTAACACTATTAAGTAAAATCTAAAGGCTTTATCTATAAATGTAGCGGTAGCGCTGTAGCTGCAAAACATCGTATCGCTACTTAAATATGTAGCGGGCGCTACCGCTACCGCTACAATTGCTTAAATGTAGCTCTGCTACCGCTACCGCTACCGAAAATGTAGCGGCCGCTATATATAGTAGCGGCCGCTACATGTAGCGCGCTACTGCCCACCTCGATCTGGTTGTTGTGTCTCACTATATGTCTCGTTATAAACTCCTATTTTAACCGGGAATACGTCGTCTCGGTATTGTCCCTGAATTCCCACGGTGTGCTGAAAATTGTCCCGGTTTTTATTGCTATAGATACCGGGACAAACCCTGTTGTCTCTTCTCGTCCCGAATGTGAAAAAGCGTCCAACGCAGGAGAGTCTAGCGCCTATATATTACATGAAATTGGACGCGCTGTCTGCCGCTCTTTTAACATACGCCTAAATCTCTGCTCACATCTGCATGTGTGCATGATGGCATTTTCGTGTGTTATTAGCGTGTTGGTGTGATAGCATAGCAAATGCAGTTGCTTTCTCTACGCATGGAATGGCGCATGTTGATGTATAAATAGCGTGTATATATAGACGCGTTCCAAGCGGTGGCACGATTTCGTATACATCGAGACTGCGACATATGATACGCCTAACATAACGCAGCTCTCTGTATGTACTGCGCACGTAAAGGAATTTTAGTTGTGAATAGCCATCGTGGCATTTTGGTGTGTGCTGTCCATGCAATTTATTTTTTATTAGTATTTTGCAATTTTTTGTAAAGAGAAAAAGACACCAAAGTCGCACAAACTAATTAAAGGGAACAATTAGGAGACACAAACGCCCAAGCAAGTCAATTTAAATTTTAATGTAACGCTGACAGATATAAAATTCGAACGAATATACGCAGTTTTAGTGATGTTCGCTACACCATCAGGCAATGTATCGATGATGCTCGAACTCTATAAGCTCCGTGCACGGCTACGGCATATGAAGTTTGACGTACAATCAATGTGATGTACCTTAATTAAAGAAAATTTATGTTCTAAAGATTACCAAAGATGATTTACTTCCCTAAATTCCTTTCATCGATTGAAAGTACTGAGATGATTTATTTAGAAATCTCTTTCTTAAATGACATGCAGCTAGCAAGCATTGTTATTAGACAGCTAAAATTCAAAAATGTAACCTTAACTAAATAACAACTCTCTGTAGTGCCATACCAACATGAATGTGCACTAATTATCAGAACTAACAGAGCGTGTATACGGTGGAGGGTAGGGATGCGGGGCTGCGTGTATACGGTGGAGGGTAGGGATGCGGGGCTGCGTGTATACGGTGGAGGGTAGGGATGCGGGGCTGCGTGTATACGGTGGAGGTAGGGATGCGGAACTGCGTGTATACGGTGGAGGTAGGGATGCGGAACTGCGTGTATACGGTGGAGGGTAGGGATGCGGAGCTGCGTATATACGGTGGAGTGTAGGGATGCGGAGCTGCGTGTATACGGTGGAGGGTAGGGATGCGGGGCTGCGTGTATACGGTGAAGGGGTGGGGAGCGGGGCTGCGTGTATACGGTGGAGGGTAGGGATGCGCAGGCTGCGTGTATACGGTGGAGGGGTGGGGTGCGGGGCTACAAGTATACGGTGGAGGGTAGGGATGCGCAAGCTGCGTGTATACGGTGTAACCCCGCGTATACGGTGGAGGGGTGCGGCGACAGCGAGCCGTGCACCACTCGTAGTAATGATCTCAATTAAGAGGCTCCCCTCTGGGGGTGGGGGGAGGGGAGGGGAGCGCGGGGGTAGGAGTATAATGGGGTTGAGAGAGGAGAGAGAAAGAGCGGAGAAAGAGAGAGGAGAAAGAGAGAGGAGAAAGAGAGAGGAGAGAGATAAAGGAGAGAGAGAGGAGACTTGGGGAATGAAGGTAACAGCGAAAAGGAAGAGGAAGATGGGACATGTGCATGGTATTCTGCAGCAATACGCATGGTATTCTGCAGCACCACGCATGGTATTCTGCAGCACCACGCATGGTATTCTGCAGCACCACGCATGGTATTCTGCAGCACCAACATGCATGGTATTCTGCAGCACCACGCATGGTATTCTGCAGCACCACGCATGGTATTCTGCAGCACCACGCATGGTATTCTGTCGCGGATGCGTAAGTTGGTTGGAGAGACAACAAATTAATAATAAAGCACTTCGTAAATAATGAAGTGATTAGAATAAGAAAAATATAGATATTTTGTTACTATCGTCTCATATGTTTTAAACTTGGACAATCGGGAGTTATTACTCTGCCAATTCTACGTTAAGTTCAGGTTCAGGTTCAAAAATTCATAACTTATCGTTTTGTCAGGTTTACGCGCTTGATAGGCACGTATGAAAAAGTTCTCTCTTTGAACAGGTTACGGCAAAAATAGTACAGAGAGAGGGTTGTAATGAAACACCTATACACTTAATATTAAATTGGGAAATTCGAGTTCACATCCTACGTTAACAAAAATCTCTATTACGTAAAAAAAATAAAGTCCGAACACAATCAAAATTGAGAACCTATCAGTTTACACCATTAAAATCTCTCTATTTACCTGAACGTTGATACATTGCAGTTCCGTTGAGCAGTACGACTGTTTCAAACGACCGTATGATATACACGCACACTATAATTACGGCCGTAGGTTCAGCGGCCGTACCGCTGCTGTATTCTCGCGTCCCCTTTTACAGTTGCTCTTTCTCCTTAAATTAGCCGTATAATTCCCGCGCTACAGTGATGTCTCACAGCCATATACGATAGATGACTGTGACCGTACCGTTTCTTCTGATGAAAGTTGTGACCGTACTATGGTAATGACCGTCCCGATGATAATTCTTGCGCAGAGCTCGAAAACTTGAATCTTCCGATGACGTGCGTTATAATCGTTGAACAACTCGTGGCCCTCTCGCATTGTCTCACGGCTGAGTCGCAGCCGTAGTGTTGATGTTGATTTTCTTGACGTGCTCACCGGACTCGTAGCTGCCTCGATGAGTCTATATGTTTCTCGCGACCGTCAATGTTCGAAAACGGCAAACCACCGGCCTTACGGCCGCAGCCGTTACAAAGTCCGCTGACTGCAGACCGTGCTTGCGTGACGGTCACCTCCGTTGAACAGCCTTTTAATGAATGGCGCCAATTTTAAGGTCCTTTTATACGCTGGTGTCGCGCACAGTTAAGCCTATACTATCGAAGTGACGTAGCGACAGTTATGAAATCCGCAAGGGTCAGCCGTTTGATGCCCTCGCCATTCCAAACTGTAAACAAACCCTTGGACTCACGGTCTCGAGAACAACAGCACCTTCATTTATGCAAGCTTTACAATGTTCAACCCAAATTCTTGCAACCTTCTCAACACATCACTCTAAGTTTCTAACTTCAAATAACTTTATTAACTCAAGTTATTAATTAATTCACCATCAACTACGTTCTATAAAGTATAATATAATTTTAAGTCAGAATCACCGACGCTCTAATCAGAGCGTTGACTTGAATGCAGTTACCCTCTCCGGTCGTTGAGATAATTTTCATCGATCATTTCAATTGACGTAAGACAGCAGCTTCATTTATAGTGCTGCTTGAATGTGGGATGTTATAAATGTCCTTTAACGATAATTAATTCAATTCGTCAGCTGCACGAGCCAGTCAAACTAACCTGATTAAAGACAATATTATGAATAAGCCGCCATTGTTTTGAATAATGATTTATTTCGGAAATGACCAAAAATGTGAAAAAATGTCTGGTAGAATTATGAGTAATGGCTACTTCTAAAATATACGTAATTTGGCGCTATATAATAAATGAATGTGTTATAAGCCTTTAGACTTCATGGTGCCCATTGAATTCACGGGTAATACACATAAGAACTTCCTCTGTTAGTAAGAACTTCCTCTTACGACAGAGTAATTTCCGACCACCGCTGCTGTCTACGAGCACGACAGTCGTGTACACTGGCCCTTACCCCATCACTGGCCTCCCTCATCCCTCCCTTTGCCTTCAACTTCCCTTTCATCATAACTTCACTCATTCGTCCCTCATCCCCTTTCTCGTCTCCTTACTCGTCCCCTTTTCTGATCTTTCTCATCCCGTTCCTCATCCCATTCCTCATCCCATTTCTCATCCCATTCTTCATCCCATTCTTCATCCCATTCCTCGTCCCTTTCCTCGTCCCTTCCCCGATCCCTTCCCCATCCCTTCCCTCACCCCTTAACTCACCTCTTCCCTCACCCCTTCCCTCATCCCTTCCCCCATCCCTCCCCCCATCCCTTCCCTCATCCCTTCCCTCATCCCTTCCCTCATCCCTTCCCTCATCCCTTCCCTCATCCCTTCCCTCATCCCCCGTCTCCCTTGTCTCGCTCACCCTGCACCCTAGCTTGAGCTTCAACCTAGACCTTCTCTTCATCTCTATTGTATACACCTTCTGCATGCCACACCCACAAGCTTGTCAAACATCCTCATTTCGTGCCTTCATTTCATTTTCTTTACTTTTCTCTACTCTTATTTCACTTCATTTTCTCTTTTTGAAACGTTAACTGGCAGTTTCTTCCCCATACCCTCTCCCCCAACTAGCGGCCAATTCAACGTTCCCTCCCCTCGTCTTCCTCAAGTCGTTCGGTGGCCTCATTACTCCTCTCAGCCTCAGCCCCTCCACTGCCTCCCATCCTCTTCCCCTGTCCCTCACCCCCTCCCCTCTCCCTCACCCCCCTCCCTTCTCCATCACCACCTTCCCCTCTCCCTCACCCCCTCCCTTCTCCATCACCACCTTCCATCTCCCTCACCCCCTCTATTTCCAATCAACACCTCCCCTCTTTCTCACCCCTCTCCCTCACCCCTCTCCCCTCTCCCCCTGCACCCGTGGGCGCCGGGTGGGCATTTGTCGCAGCAGCTGTGTTGGGCACCGCTGTGTTGTAGGGCGACGCTGTCTTGTGTAAATACACAAAATGGCGACCCTGATATCGAAAAACTAACACCAACACAAAAAGCTTCGTGTTTATGCGTCACAAGCTGAGGGTACACAGCTGTGTGCCCCACACAGCTGTTGAATGAACCAAGGGCAACATACAGCAGCCGCTGGGACGCGTGACTGTTGAAACAGACGCAGCTGTTGAATAAGCAGAGTGTGTCATACAGCTGTCACTGGTGAGTACACTGAGAAAAACATACAGCCGCAGGTGGCGGGTATGGTGGCTGTGGTTGTGATGGTTGTGAGAGAGCATCCCAGTTGTGGTGAGGAATGTGGTGTGGTGACGTAACGTGTGATGTGTGCAGTGTTGTAGAGGTGAGTCTACTGGGTCTATGTGCAGTTGTGAGTGTGGTAGCATGAGTAGTGTACGTGTAGTACGAGTGTGTAGTTTCATTTAGGTTTAAAAAGCTAAAACTTTACTGTGAGGGCGTACAAAAGCATACATACTAACGCACTAAATATTCAACAAGTTGAAGGAAATGTAAGGTAAATATCGCAGTGAGTGTGGTCACTGAGTGCAAGTTACGAATTCGATACAATAAAAAAGCACTTTGACCTTTTATGTTTTTGTTTGTGGCCGTAATACTGTAAATGTTGAGACATTTTTATATTTTTATTTCGAAGTTAATGTGAATTTAAATCAGTTACAATTTCAGTCGATTTCGCACCTTTACGAAGTGAGCAGGAAATAAGTATCTTCTCAAATTATCTACAATATTTTCCCAAATTTCGGCTCACTGCATTATACGATAAGGTTATTTCCTTGTAGATAAAACATATATAATAATAGCCTCTCTTGAGCTAAGCCAAACCCCGGCCCCCGGGGCGCGATCCCCTAGCCCCTTCCACCGGCCGGCGCCCCGCGCGGGGGGAGGCGCCGAGGCACCACGCGTCCAAATAAAGCCAGCTAACTTAATAATTATTACGTGCGCCGAATAAAACATGACGTAATTAAAGTGCGTACTGACCTCTTCAATTGAATTAATTATTTTCAGTTTAAAATGCAGCGCATGCCATTGCCTTTTGAAAATGCAACGCGACTAAAACTTTGAGCCTTGAACATCTTTATATTTAAAATCTTGATTAATGAATATCTTTATCTTGGATTATCGACAAAAGATATAATAAAATGAAGACAACACTCAAGAGACGTGGTACCAGCGATTAGTTACCAGCTATATATAGGCGACGAGTGCGCGTCATGGTCTGATTATGAATGGTTTCTTTTGTAATGCACTTTACGTACAATGGCACGGTCATTAGCTGCGGTGTCCGAGTGGTTAAGGAGATGGACTTGAAATCCATTGGGCTCTGCCCGCACAGGTTCGAATCCTGTCCGCAGCGGAATATTTTGGAACAGATCACATTTTGTGATGATCTGTGCGTCAAATTGTCAATCACATTTATTTTTGCAATTTTTGAGCATCCTTAAATTTGCACTATAGCCTTCCTGACATGGTAACAGGGTCAACTTATATACAATTAACACAGGATATTCAGTAGCGTACAATAAGTGAATGTAAATTAACCCAAATGTAATGCATATGGCACATGCAGCACGTGTACACGTGACGTGAGGCACGGCATGAGCAACACGTGCAGTCGTCACGTGCATGCATGAGCGCTCGATCTCATTAGCGCGCTTGTGAGCACACCGTCACATCGCAGGACATGTCGCTGGTGAGCATATAATATATATAAGGCTTTACAGTGTCACTATTTTAGTGAGTCATGATCATCACACGTCACCACAGGATAATTTCTGATACCTGCACAGTGACAGGGAATATTAACTACAGTGCTTGCCATTCAGTCCTATATACAGTAGCTGCATATGGGTCGTTAGCGTGACGTGATGGGCGAGGTGATGCTTGGTGCGTGAGGTGATGCGTGGTGCGTGAGGTGGTGCGTGGTGCGTGAGGTGATGCGTGAGGTGGTGCGTGAGGTGATGCGTGAGGTGATGCGTGATGCGTGAGGTGATGCGTGAGGTGGTGCGTGAGGTGGTGCGTGAGGTGGTGCATGATGTGGTGTGCGTGAGGTGATGCGTGATGCGTGAGGTTGATACAGCTATAGGGGAGGGGCGGCGCAAGTCACCACAATAAAGCGTTCATTGTTTGTTGCTTGGACGCGTATATGTGGCCTGTCATGCACGATGGTGTTTGTTATGATTACCTTCACTGTAACAACAATGACGTCATTGAGTATAGCACGATGATGAATATTTGTAAATGAGCCCAATATTTTCACTGGTATTTCTTGGCAAAGAATTTCTGTCCTCCAATGCCTTCTTGTCAAGACAAGCAAACAAACGACGATAATTCAAATCCTATGTATGTCGTTTATTATCATTTGACTTGTCCATGTGTACAGAGATTGTTCTATACATTCACTTCTTCATTATTCCCCGCATCTACTTGTATCATCTACTCTACAAGCAGCTTCTCCACTACAAACATATCCTTTATCTCATTCAATTCTTCACAGCCATCCTTCTGCTTAGCCAACGATCCTTTTCTTCCTTGCAACCACTCCCTCTCTCTCCACAACTAACCTCCTGCTCTCACATCCATCCATTTCTTCTTTAAAATTATCCTCTTTTACCCTTACAACCGATCCCCTACTCACTCAACAACCTACCATTTCACTCTAACGACCACCCCTCCTTCACCCCGCACCCAACCTACTGCTCCCCCATCCATCCATTTCACTCTAACAACAACCCCCCCGTTTCTCTCCCCACACCCAACCCTCCCTTTCACAGCAGACACTCCCGGTGGTCTGGCGTCAGCAGCACAGCAGCGAGGGTGGTCTGTACAGCAGCAGACCGTGCAGCACTCGGTCAGTGGCAGCACCAAACGTGCAGCACTCGGTCAGTGGCAGCAGCAAACGTGCAGCACTCGGTCAGTGGCAGCACCAAACGTGCAGCACTCGGTCAGTGGCAGCAGCAAACGTGCAGCACTCGGTCAGTGGCAGCACCAAACGTGCAGCACTCGGTCAGTGGCAGCACTAAACTTTGCACTCTACAGCTTCATTAGCGTCTCACATCTAATTTAAATCAAAAGAGCAGAATTAATTTAGATTAAGGGTGTATTTATTTAATTTGAGTTAATTTACAATTAATCCAAATCAAAAGATCAGAATTAATCAATTCATATAACCGTTGCGTGTAGTTTTTAAACACCAAAAAACAGATTTAAGGACAATAAGATTAGTACTAACATCAATTCCATATCAATCATAAGTGTGGCTGTCACACGAACAATTCTCTTTCGGATCATCAATTCCAATATCGTGGAGTTTAATTTCATTGTTTTCATTTCATTGCAGCATCGGTACTCCAGTCCAAGAGGCAATAATATCTTTCTAGCAAATGCATTCATCTCTCATTAAAGAAAAAACATTCTTATTCAAGTCTTACTAATTAAAGCAAATGACATTCATGGCTTATTAAAGTGAATGAAGTTTCTGTTTTATTATGGCGAATAGCATTCCTGCTTCATTAAAGTGATGGCATGCATGTGTTAATGTGTCATTAAAATTTCCCAAGCGTTCGCTGGGCCTGGAAATGATGATGAGTGTCTGTCTTTAGCAGGATTATAATCGATAAATTACTTACAGTTACAGACGCTATAAGCAACACTGGATTAGCGGTGTTTGCATTCTTTAGGTCGGCGTATGGGCGGCCACTGACAAGATCACATATCACGGCCGCAACGTGTGTATGAACAGCCAGTAGGACAAGACATCCATGGCATCCTGGCAAGTCCGTACACTCATCCATCACACTTAACCACCCCACTCATCCACCACACTCATCCACCACACTCATCCACCACACTCATCCACCACACTCATCCACCACAGTCTCTATAAGCAGTTTCTAAGCAGTGCCGCAGTCTCTCTCTAAAGACAAGCGTTGCAGGCATTCAATTTGTCTTCTCTACAATTTCTAACAAATCGCATATTCTGGTCGAAAAATACGACACAGGCTCTGTTTATTGCTAACTCAACAAATTCAACAGCCCCGCAGTATTGCTTTTGCTTTTTTTGCACAAATTGATTTTGTCTATCAACTCTGCGGCAAACTCGTTTTACTTAAGCAGGATTAACAAATGTTCAAATGAAGGAATTGACAACTGTAACCAAAAGAAACTGATTGAAGTGAAGTTGCAAGAGTTTCACTGTTGTCAGCCACGTTCAGTATTCCGTTCTGCCAAGCAGTGAAAGCAATTGAACGGCCGCTTCTTTCGCGCTCTCAGCATTTTAAAGATATTTCTCTATAGTGCAGCAGAAGCAGCAACTGCTGCTCTATACTTAATTAATATTAAGGCTGGCCAATCGATGGCCGCCGAATATTCGCCCACGACATCAAATTAGGATAAAATGTTGGCTGATGAGCCAGAGCCGCTGATCTAATTTGTGAAGCTCACAAAACACCTCAAGAATTTCCCCGCGCCTTTATGCATGCAAGAGAATTTGTTGGCACGCGGGGCGGTTTTTGTGGTAGCCGAAATATTGGACAGCGCCTCTTTGTTGTATAAAATTGGACGTGGCATGGCATTGCTATGTGAACTGGAGAAGATGCATCTCTCCTGAACAAAGAATGCATGTATGATATCAGTGTAAGTTCATGATCCTGAAATTGTTATTTCATCGTGTAGTGTGTGAAGTTTTATTTCCTGCCTTGTTGCAGCAAGCCCAACATTCATTTACGATGTAAATCTAACGCAAGCTGTGAGTTGAAAAGAAAAGTTATCTGGTGAAGAAGATTTTAGGTGAGAAGTTTGATGGTGCACGTCTTGACATCAGCACAACGCACATGCGCGATATCGCGTTCATGACGCAGCATCTTATCCATAAGCAGCATCAGCTGCAGCAACTTTCACCTGGTAGCTGCAGCTGCTGCAGGTACCCGCTGATGCTGTCCTCTGGCAACTGCACCTGAGAAGCACCACCACATTTGGGGTAGCGCTGCTGCTTGCACCTGTTCAGGCTCCATCTGCATGCTCTTACCAGCTGCTGCAAGCTGCACTTAACGGTGCTTTTGAATGCAGGTTTCGATGCATCTGTTCGCAGGTATAACTAACAGTTGTTTTGTATAGCGTCGCGTCAGCCGAATCAAGGGATCTGCTGAATTACGGTTCTGTTGAAACGTAATTACGCTTTTAAGTACATTGTACTTCAAAAAGCATGATCTTTGTTAAGATTTGTTATAAACTCAATTACAAGAATATGTTCATCAGAAAAACCTAAAAAAAACTTCATTTTCGTTCATGATATCCAGTGGTTACAGCCTTTTATAAAACTTTTCTTCCCGGAATGAAAGTCTATGAAATAATTCGAGTGATCATAATAATCTCCGATTATCAATATAAGATCGCGAGCTGGACACTTGAGTGAACAGTGAAAATATTTGCAGTAAATACAATTAGAAGAATTGTAATTCACCTAAATTAGTGAATTACAAGACTATTCTTAACAACCAACCACGAGAAAATAACAGGTTTGTGCGCGCGCACAGCGGCAACTCTGGGCGCAATGACGCGCTTATCTCGGCCCATAATTCCTGGCACATTATTTGACTGTGCGCAAAATCGCCAGCGCTCTGTCCTTCTGGTGAGTTGCGATGATGAACGTGGGTGTGATGAACGCTGGTGTGAATGAACGCATGTATGAAGACGGCGAGTATTAGGATAACTACGCGAAGATAATCGAATTCCCTATACTAGAGCTACGCGAAGATAACGAGTCAGTCGAATTCCCTACACTAGAGGCAACATTAAAATAATAAGTCAGTTTAATTCATCACATGAGAATCCGATCAGCTCTCACTACTGCGTCGCTCAATAGAAACATTCAGTCGAGAAATTTCTCAGCGAAGACAGCAAATATGGAAAATCTATTATATTATTGCTGGCAAAAGATCTATTATCTTATACATGTTAAAATATCTATTATATTATGCATGGTAAAATATCTATTATATTATGCATTGCGTAATATAATAGTAATAGTTAGTTAGAGTTATAATAGTTATATAGTTAATATAGTTAGAGATATATTATAATATAGTTAGATTTATAATAGTTAATAGTTAAGTTAAAATGAGGGCAACCAAGGCCTGGAGAAATAAATCAGGCGTCACAAGTCGATAATCTGCCGGAGTGCACTAAAGCCGGAAGCGAGGGTGTTTACCTCTCATTATCTTCACTCTCTTTCCTCTTCACCTCCCGTCACCCTCACATTTACCTCTCGTCACACTCACTCTCTTCTCTTTCTCTTTCCCTCTCGTCACCCTCACTCTCTTCCCTAATTCTTCACCTCTCGTCAACTTCACTCTCTTCCCTAATTCTTCACCTCTCGTCAACTTCACTCTTTTCCCTAATTCTTTACCTCTCGTCAACTTCACTCTCTTCCCTAATTCTTTACCTCTCGTCAACTTCACTATTTTCCCTAATTCTTTACCTCTCGTTATCCTCACTATCTTTCATAATTCTTTACCTCTCGTCAACCTCACTCTTCCCTATATATATAATTCTTTCCCTCTCGTCATCCTCACTCTCCATCCCTCATTACCCTCACTCTCTTCCCTCACTCTCTACCCCTCATTACCCGCACTCTACCTCACATTGCCCTCTCCTTCTCCTTACCTTGTAACCCTCATTACCCTCACTCTCTGCCCTCGTTAATGTCCTCTAATGACTGTCGGTAGCCAGCCACTCTTCCTCGATCG
Source organism: Hyalella azteca (assembly GCF_000764305.2). Classification (NCBI taxonomy): domain Eukaryota; kingdom Metazoa; phylum Arthropoda; class Malacostraca; order Amphipoda; family Hyalellidae; genus Hyalella; species Hyalella azteca. The sequence continues at coordinate 290,504 of NW_025942706.1, forward strand.
CTTTCACGCTCACTTTTTCTTACTCTCTGTAACCTATTTCCTAGCTCTCTTTCGCTCAATCTAAAATTACTGCTCTTAAATCACTTCTCTCATTTTCCCTCTCTTCTTCTCGTTCTCTCTCCCTCCCTCGTTGGCGCGACGACCTCCTAGCCACTTCACGTTCGAGTGAACGCGTGAGGTGCTAGAAAAAATTCCTGAGAAAGTCGGCTTCGTTTTTTGGCTACATGATGAGGTCGCGTTCACACAAGCCAAGAACTAATGGCCTGCCGTGTCACGCCGCTGCAAGACTTCGCGAAAAAGTTAAACGCTACATTTACAGACGACCTCGGCGTGCAGCTGAAAGATTATAAAAAGCGCCTAATATTCCCAATTTAATCGAAATATTAAGGAAATTGTCAATGAATCATCTTGAAGTGCAAGCGAAATCTGCTGTAGTAATAAATCAAGATTCCTTACCGACGACTGTCTTGGTTACATACCTAACACTCAAGTCTCTGAGAACTGACATATGCTATTTATCAGTACGTCATGCGTGCTATTCCTACCGGATAAGGCTTGACGCTGCACGAGTATCGTAGCATATTTACAATAATGGCATCCTCATTTGTATTGAGCGGCAGCACGCTGTTATGGATGTACTCTAAGGGAGTATTAACAAACATCTGTAAACACATCAGAGTGATTCCATGCATTTAGATATAACAGGCAGGAATATCGTGCCTACTTTGATAAAGAAAAATTCTTACAAAGGCAAATGGGGAAAGCTCCAACGCATTGAAGCCTCATTGAAGTTTTCCAACAATGCTTGGGGAACCAGTCTCACGAAATCCCGTAAAAACCATCTGTATGTAGACGAAGCACTGCGTAGAGACGCCGAACTGGATAAAGAGAAAATCTACGCATATAGAGCAGCAGCCGGAGCTGCGCGGCGTATGAAACGAGTCCAGCGCAGTCGAGTGGAAGAAACAGGAAGAAGATCTGGGAGATATACGCTGCCAGCGCCTCTTGAAATCTGGAACGGCGGCTCCCAGACTAGGAGATATACGCTGCCAGCGCCTCTTTAAATCTGGAACGGTGGCTCCCAGACTGGGAGATATACGCTGCCAGCGCCTCTTGAAATCTGGAACGACGGCTCCCAGACTGGGAGATATATGCTGCCAGCGCCTTTTGAAATCTGGAACGGCGGCTCCCAGACTGGGAGATATACGCTACCAGCGCCTCTTGAAATCTGGAACGGCGGCTCCCAGACTGGGAGACATACGCTGCCAGCGCCTCTTGAAATCTGGAACGACGGCTCCCAGACTGGGAGATATATGCTGCCAGCGCCTCTTGAAATCTGTAACGACGGCTCCCAGACTGGGAGATATATGCTGCCAGCGCCTCTTGAAATCTGGAACGGCGGCTCCCAGACTGGGAGACATACGCTGCCAACGCCTCTTGAAATCTGGAACGGCGGCTCCCAGACTGGGAGATATATGCTGACTGGGCCTCTTGAAATCTGGAACGGCGGCTCCCAGACTTTGAGATATACGCTGCCTTGGCCTCTAATTGTTGGCACTTTTTGGCGCAGAAAAAAGTTGTCCTAGTGTGGTAGATTCGTACGCTGCTGTAGCGAGGACATGTACGCTGACTCAGACACATTCAAAAGTTTCAAAAGAAACAAGACACATTCAAAAGTTTCGTGTTGGTTGAGTCAGCGTCGTCTACAAAAGAGAATGAAATTTAAATGTGTTTCTTAAAACAAATTTTGAGTTGAAGGTATATTATTCATCCAGCACTCTCTGACAACACTTGTGTGAGAAGTGATATCAATGTATTCTGAAAAAAATTTCCCAGTCAGTTGCTATATTTTGAATACTTTGATTTAATGCTGCAAACGACAGGTTGTTTGCGAAACCAGAAGCTTTGAATATTACAGTAAAAGCCATGACGAGTAATAATGTCCCATTTTTAACTCTAAATAGTTAGGAAAATAATTATGAAATAAGCTGCTTTAATTGCTTGAACAATAATTCGAACTTTCAATCGATTTAAAACTTACCTATGATCAAAACTACCGATTAAGCATGCAACAAAAAATGTAATAAAGTTATTATTGTTTAACAATAATTTTGAATTACTATTTAATTTATGTAAGTAATCAAATTTCAGTAATGAGCAGAGCAAAAACTTGTGAAGAGTTCAGATGCTGTGGGCCGCCTGAGGGTCGCTGTCCTTCACAGCCGAAGTTGGTTGATCAAAGAGGGCAAAGTTGGTGGGGTGAGACCAGCAAAGAGGGCAAAGTTAGTGGGGTGAGACCAGCAAAGAGGGCAAAGTTGGTGGGGTGAGACCAGCAAAGAGGGCAAAGTAGGTGGGGTGAGACCAGCAAAGAGGGCAAAGTTGGTGGGGTGAGGCCAGCAAAGAGGGCAAAGTTGGTGGGGTGAGGCCAGCAAAGAGGGCAAAGTTGGTGGGGTGAGGCCAGCAAAGAGGGCAAAGTAGGTGGGGTGAGACCAGCAAAGAGGGCAAAGTAGGTGGGGTGAGACCAGCAAAGAGGCAAAGTAGGTGGGGTGAGACCAGCAAAGAGGCAAAGTTGGTGGGGTGAGACCAGCAAAGAGGGCAAAGTAGGTGGGGTGAGACCAGCAAAGAGGCAAAGTAGGTGGGGTGAGACCAGCAAGGAGGACAGAGTCGGTGGGGTAAGGCCAGCAAAGAGGGCAAAGTTGGTGGGGTGAGGTCAGCAAAGAACACAAAGTTGGTGGGGTGAGGCCATCAAAGAGGGCAAAGTAGGTGGGGTGAGACCAGCAAAGAGAGCAAAGTTGGTGGGGTGAGGCCAGCAAAGAGGGTAAAGTTAGGGTGGACCACAGGCCCGCAGCTAAGGGCCTGTAGCATGAAACAGGAATTGTAGAAGCGGAGAACTCTGATAATGAATTCAAATTTTGGTAAATACGGCAGGATATTAGGAATAAATATAATAAATGGATGCAAATACCATGCTCTAGTTTTCAGTGTTCAGAAAGAACGCTAATTTTTTTTAGAAATTACTATTAGATAAAAATGTTATTTGAAGAAAATTAGGAAAATTTAAAGAAGCAAAAGATTTACTATATGCAGCTTAATTGGCCCTGATGTCTTCGCCTGCATGGAAGCAGACACCGCTTCATAATTTGTTAATATTTCGGTTCTGCTGAAAAATTGTCTTTCGTTTTGGATCGTAATTTTCATTTATATGTATACTAATCAAAACAAATAAAACAAAGAAAGGTGTAAAATGTAAATCTTGAAAGTAAATCGTACTAAAAATGAAAAATGAAGGAAATTTTTGAAAGGAATAAAGGAATGTCTAAGCATATACTGAACAACTTCGATCTCTATTTTTCTCAAGTACTAAATATGTAGGAAAATTATCTTTAATTTAAAAGCATTCAATTTTTTCGTGAAATACACGCACTTTTAACAAAACTTTATATAATAATTATTGTCGTTGAAAATCAATCATCAGTTCTGACGATTAAAATGATCGTAATTTCCACTAAATTTGAGTTCCTAGCATATGATCATTACCTTATATGTTGCCATCAATATAATATGTAAGACTGCTAACAGTTTCCCATCCGTTATATGTTGCAATCAAAATATATAAGAGAATTGACAGTTTCCACTCCGTTATCTGTTGCCATCAATATAAGAGGATTGACAGTTTCCACTCCGTTATCAGTTGCAATCAATATAAGAGGATTGACAGTTTCCACTCCGTTATCTGTTGCTATCAATATAAGAGATTGACAGTTTCCACTCCGTTATCAGTTGTCATCAATATGGCGCAGAAGGCTGTGTTGGCAGTGGGTGGGGAAGGGCAGAGACGGGCGTGTGAGGGGATCTAATTAGGTAATTTGTTGACTGCCTGCAAAAAGTTAACGTTCAAGAGAGGGGTGAGGGTAAACGAGGGGTGAGGGTAAACGAGGGGTTAGGGTAAACGAGGGGAGGCGGGCAAGAGATATTAGCAGTGCGTCTGTGGTTGACTTCAAGAAGACACGACTACATAGCCTTTCCCATAGTGTTGCTCTGTTGAAATTATATACGATGTTCAACAGCAATTCAATGAGGGATGAATACAGCCAGTAACACTAGCCCCTGATTCACTAGTAACCTAACAATCTTTGTCTCATTAGCCTAGTTTAGCTAGTATACACTCAGAAATAGGTATGGGTTGTCCAAATACTGACATACCTTCTGCACGCACTATATATACTGATACGTCCTTATTCCAGGAGCAAACTGTGTCATGATGACCCACTCAGGGCCAGAAATGCTTCGTTACGTGACTACGTCTCTTTCTTTTTTGCGTCTAGTCTCACTGATCTAGTCTCACTAGTCTTAATTAGCTGTTCTATATAGTCACACTGCGCTAGTTTCACTCAATACAACCGTGCACCAGGACGTACACGTGCACCAGGACGTACACGTGCACCAGGACGTACACGTGCACCAGGGCGTACACGTGCACCAGGACGTACACGTGCACAAGGACGTACACGTTCACCAGGAAGACGTACACGTGCACCAGGACGTACACGTGCACCAGGACGTACACGTGCACCAGGACGTACACGCGCACCAGGACGTACACGTGCACCAGGACGTACACGTGCACCAGGACGTACACGTGCACCAGGACGTACACGCGCACCAGGACGTACACGTGCACCAGGACGTGCACGTGCACCAGGACGTACACGTGCACCAGGGCGTAGCCACGTGCACCAGGACGTACACGTGCACCAGGACGTGCACGTGCACCAGGACGTACACGTGCACCAGGGCGTACACGTGCACCAGGAAGTAGCCACGCGCACGGAAGCGCCGAGGCCTAAAAGAAGCGCGAGTTGCGGGCTTCAGGCGCACCGTTACTGGTGCGTCTGGTGCGTCGCAGGTGCAAGGCACCAGCGCCGTCCTGTTGAATTTTGTGACGCTAACATCCACGTAATTTTTTTATATGCAAACGGCTTTGGTGTTCAAGTATGTTATTATAGGTGCATAACTGCATGATATTAAAAAGATTAATAGATTTCAGAACGCATCGTTACAACAGGGATATGAATAATAATTTTACCTTGGGCTTCCTTGCGCCTTTTGCCAAGTTTCGTAAACACGAACGTGTACAAGTACATGTACACGTACGTGTGCTACACGTTCGTGGCTTCACGCACATGTGGCGGTGGCAACATGGAAGCCATAAGAGGATTGATTTTATCGAGTCGCGTGTCGGCAGGTCAAGATGCTCTTAGTTGAGAGCTGCTATTATTATACCAAGCTTATGAAGACTTTCTAGGAACGGGTGCAAAATAGAGGTCAGTTTTTTGTTCTTATGTTGCTTTGCCTTTCTCTCCTCGATTAGACGTTTGGCTTTACGCTTTTAGATAATGATCGAGAAAGCAGGTTAATCCGGCGCTGCTCGGTAAAATCATACTCAAGGCATAATTGGAATGAATCATCATCTATTGGAATAAACTTTTAGGTCCGGGTGAAATACCGACACGAAGAGTTTCGTAAAAACGCGCTCAATAAATTAGAACGCAATTGAAAATACAGCTATTTACGGTAAACATATTCGACTTTAAACTTATAAAAGCCTTCAAAATTTTCCGCTTATTAGTCGTGGCTGAGGTCATTTTCTTGGTTGAACTGTAATGGTCTAAATATAGGCTCTCGGTCGAGAGCGAGGGCCGCGTTCTGCCGAGCGCTGAGGGCTCTCGACGTGAGGGAAGTGAGGGAAGCTCGCAGCGAGCGCGCGAGGGCGTTCACGAATTGCCGATGCAAATGGGACTTGTGAATCACGAGCGTCGGGAGAGGGTCGCGATGAATTGATTATCACGCATCTCCATACGCCTCGTCCACGTGGATTAAATGGCATTCAAATTGTGAGGGAGTGAGCACCTCTGGACCGCGGAACAAGGAAGTGCGCAAATACAAAGAAAACAAAAATTATAATAAAGATAAATTATGGCATGAAAACTGAGAGGAAACTTAAGCCAACATTCGGACACGAAAGAACATTTTGCTTTCGTCTTTATAGTAAGAATGTAAATTGAGCGAGGAATGTTTTTAGTAAAGCGGTTGAGTGGTAATGGGCTAGCTAGCTGCTCTGTTACGAAACTTAATTGAAGAAGGGGAATTTAAAAATACATCGCGTCGATCACAGACATCGAAGCATTTATCGGTTAGCTTCATGTCATATGCCTAGCAATGAACCACTAAATAAGGGGACAAAGAAGAGAAAAATAACAGCTTTATGACGAATATGCAAGATATACTGCATAACGCATATCCAAGATTTATATACTGCAAAACGCATTTCCAAGATATCATGTTAAACACATTCCAAGATATACGACTATACGTAGCCTTCATATTAGCTGCAGGGAGAAGATGGGGACGGCGACAGCAGGGCTTATATATAGATATCGGGTGTACTTTTCACGTGTCTACATACTGAAAATTATTGGGTAATATATTGTATAAATAGCGGAGCACGTTTTTTGGTACAGCAAGATGAAAAAGCACAATGAAATGTGTCAGAAGATCCACACAAATGAAAAATAACATCGATATTAAATTGGACAAAATTGTTACTAATTTTTCTGAGTATCATTTGTGGTTCAAACGCATGCAGTGTAACGGTTCGCGATGGTTCAAGTAAATTATTTATTTGAATAAGCAATTCAGGTAAAGTCTTAAGATGATTTGACATATTCTGCGCTGTTGTCAAATCGTGAATAAAAAAATATGGAATAATTTAGGAAAAATAAAAAATTTTCATTCTCAAATGCTCTGCGGTGGCAGCCAACAAAATAACTTCGATTTCCCCTTGAAATATAAACATTCACAAATTCACGAGGCTCTCTGATCACATTAATGAACCTTTACAGCCACATTTCCACATTTCCTTTTATTGATGAACCTTTACAGCCACAAGGATCATTCCCTTAAAATCCTAACATAACCTTAACCATAACCTTACATTATCTTAAAGTAATTTACATAACCTATAAAAAGTAATTCAAATTCCCTTGAAGACATTCACATTTCCTTACACGAGGCCACACTGGCCTTTGCAGTGCGGCTGTATATGTTCCAATTAAATAAAAAGTGCTCGTTAAATCGGCTGTGTAAGGATTTACTCAGCCGAGTTTGACTTTAAAAGCTTACTTGATAATGAACTTCAGAAAAAAAAATTTAGACATAATAATTAAGCGGCGATCGCGCATGCAAAGAAAGCTAGAATGCTTCGAAAGGTGGCATTTATTGAAAAATACCGTTAAATACCATGAAAAATGCCTCTTTTATGGTATAAGTAGCGCTGAAGTAAACTTTCAATAAGGATGGCTTAAACTGTCGTGACGTCAGAACGCGTAGACGCGAAGTAAACACGACGTAAAAGAATTAACGTCGGCAGGGGGGATAAGCTCGTCGACAGCGGGACCCGAAACTTGAGGATACTAGAGAAAAGGAATACATTTTATCAGCTTCAATAATGATTAAAAATGCATGCGATGTGATAATTTCAGGGATAGGGTACAAATCTATTGACACAAATTAAACCAACCTGAGGTTTTTAATGCCCAGTGTAAACACAATATGATGAAATGAATCAAGCATTTAATTTTATAAATTCTGAGGAAATCGGTTAGAGAGGATAGGGAAGTTGGACGGAAGAAGACAGCAAGGATAGCAAGAGGTTTTACTGCGAGATAAAAGAAGATCTAAGACTTAAATTATAAAATGATGATGACACATTCCATAACAGTACAGCCAACTGCCATCGCGATACTGCACGACCATATTTCTAGCAATTGATAGTATTTGAAATAGATTTATTATTCTCTGATAAAGATTTGATATAATTTATGAAGATTTGCTGTAACTTAATGTAGATTTGATACATACTCTGAAATATATTAGACAATAATTTTATGGAAATTTTATACAAAAAATTAATTTGCATGAAATGATGCAAATTATGGCATTCATATAAAACTGTGCCTAACTTCCCACAGGAGCAAAATAAGCATAGTACTACATTCGCACCAAATATAAGTAACAGAGAAAAAGGTTCATATGGGAAGTTTGAGAAATGATGACTGATGATCGATTATCATGATTCTGAAGGCTCTGATGATTATGATGATTAGCAGACGGCACAAAACTGTAGTACTAATGTACCACTGATAGAGCCGACCGCCGCTCGGAACTGTTTAAAAACATACAATGAAGTCTCGACTAATTTGCATACAACCTCTGATTTTGGTTTCCCTTTACACTCGCCCATCAAAAGAAGTTTGAAGTGCGCGTTAAATAAAGGCTGCTTATGAAATATTAGAGCTTTCTTGAAAAAAAAAATAAATCGTGATTAAAAATTTCACTCATAAAGCCTCTTAACATAACACTCACTCCAGAAGCATTCGTATGAATCGCTAACGACGTAAGTAAAGCGCTGGAGAATCGATCCCATTAGCAAAATAACATACGTCAATATACGACGCATGCACTTTATACGTATGTCGAGGTATACATGTGAAACGCACGTAGATAATCACCAATGACCTTACTCTCTCTTTCTCTCTCTTTCTCTCTGGCGAGTCAATGATAGCAAGCAAATTGCCTGTTATGAATGCACGATGACAACTCCATTGGGCAGGAGGCCGCTGCAGTGAGGGACGAGCGACCACTGCCGAGTACATCCGGGGAGACGAGGGGAACAGGAGGATGAGGGCTGTGACGTCCACACGAGGGTTTTAATATATACACAAAATCTGTGAGGTCCGTGCGAGGTCTCCAATGATCAACATAATTACACAAACTCCTATAGAAATGACTACAGACGAGATAAGTTTATCTCTGCACCTCATTTATCGACGGAAGCGTAACGATAATTGAAAATTTTACGCCCCAAATATCTCACCAATGAGCGAACGCACGAAAGTCTCCATGTGAACATATGAGACTCTGAGTTAAAATTGAACGATAAAATTTGTATCAGGTATTTCAGAGGACGCTGCGGAAGGAAAGGAAGGACAGCACATATGATGGAAGACATCCTTCTGATGTTGGTCGTCTCTCCTGCTCATTAGACTTCGTCTTGCTCGTCATTGCTGGTCCACCTCGTCCCTCTGTGCTCTGTACTCGTCAGCGTCGTCGCGCGTCGTATATATACGTTATACATTATACGTATATACGTACGTTATACGTATATATACGGTAACGGCTGGGTTGTGGTAGTCGTTGAATTTGTTAGCATTGCTGTCTAGTAAACGCAGTCGTAGTCATGTTGTAGTCATGTCGTATATCATGTCATAGTCATGTCGTAGTCATGTCGTAGTCATAGTCATGTCGTAGTCGTAGTCATGTCGTAGTCATGTCGTAGTCATAGTCATGTCGTAGTCGTAGTCATGTCGTAGTCATGCCGTAGTCATAGTCATGTCGTAGTCGTAGTCATGTCGTAGTCATGCCGTAGTCATAGTCATGTCGTAGTCGTAGTCATGTCGTAGTCATGCCGTAGTCATAGTCATGTCGTAGTCGTAGTCATGTCGTAGTCATGTCGTAGTCATGTCGTAGTCATGTCGTAGTCATGTCGTAGTCATGTCGTAGTCNATACAAGTGGTGCTGAGGGTGGTGCGTGGTGACGATGCAAGTGGTGCTGAGGGTGGTGCGTGGTGACGATGCAGGTGGTGCTGAGGGTGGTGCGTGGTGACGATGTATAAGTGGTGCTGAGGGTGGTGCGTGGTGACGATGCAAGTGGTGCTGAGGGTGGTGCGAGGTGACGACGAACGGTACTTAGAGTGGTAAGTTTGTGTACAATATGCAAAAATTGTCTGATTGTCTGAGTGGTAGTACAGCTGTTGAGATGTAACAATAGGACACATATACGATTGCAGGATACATCCGTAACAATGTTGTTATGCGGCGTTGAGCAACACGGAAGAGCCATCATGCAGAGGCTTTGAAGGTTGCAGATAAAAAGAAGCTCGGGGAGTGAAGAGAAGCATACGGAGTGTTGTTGCGACGGCTCGGTGAAGAGCGGTCAAGGTGAAGAGAGAAGCAACCCTTGCTGGATAATGTCATGTGTTATATGAGAGTATAGTGCATGCAAATGTTAATGGATCTCTGCAAGCTGGTGTCAGTGTGATGAGGACAGCTAATGGCCACTATACGTGGTGACGAGAGGGGCGATGGCGTGGTGAAGATGATTAATTAGGGAGTTTTTAATGTTAACCAGTTCTTAGATTTTTGTATAATAATTATTAATTTTATTTTATCGGCAATCGCTTTAATTGCGTCAGATTGGTCCAGTGGTTTAAAAGGCGCATGACAAAGTTCTTGTATGGATAGGTTACGGCAAAAATAGAACAAAGAGAGGTTTGTAATGACACACCGATACATTTCACTTTAAATTGGAAAATTCAAGTTCACATCCTACGTTAACAAAAATCTCTAATATATGTAAAATGTAATCTGAACACAATCAAAATTGAGAACCTATCAGTTTACACCATTAAAATCTCTCTATTTACCTGAACGTTGATACATTGCAGTTCCGTTGAGCCGTACGTCCGTTGTAAACGACCGTATAACACACGCACACTTTGCGGCCTTGGATTCAGCGGCCGTAGACCGCTGCTGTATTCTCGCGTCAGCGTTCACAGTTGCTCATTCTTCATGGCCGTATTTCCAGCGTACAGTGACGTCTCGCGGCTGGTCTAATCGTATAATTTATGATGACCGTACTTTGGAAAAGTGGTGTTCGTTTTCATAGTCGATGATAATACTCCAAGCTCGTTGCCGTACTGCGGTCGAAGATGACTGTGGCCGTACCGCTTCTTCTGATGAAAATTGTGACCGTATCGTATTGATGACCTTACCGATGATAATTTTTGGTGGAGAGCTCGAAAACTTGAATCTTTTGATGACGTGCGTTATAATCGTTGTACAACTCGCGGCCCTCTCGCATTGTCTCACGGCTGCATGAGCAGCAGCCGTAGTGTTGATGTTGATGTTTTTGACGTACTCACCGGACTCGTAGCTGCCTCGATACGTCCATGGTTTCTCGCGCCCGTTAATATTCGAAAACGGCAAACCGCCGGCCTCACGGCCGCGGCCGTTGCAAAGTCCGCTGACTGCAGACCGTGCTTGCGTGACGGTCACCTCCGTTGAACAGCATTTGACGCCAATTTCAAGGTCCTTTTATACGCAGCCGTCGCGCACCGTTACGCCTACTCCCTCGAAGTGACGACGCGACACTTTTGAAATCCGCAAGGGTCAGCCGTTTGATGCCCTCGCCATTCCAAACTATAAACAACCCTCCCTCTCACGGTCTCGAGAACAATAGCACCTTATGCAAGCTTTACAATGTTCAACACAAATTCTTGTAACCTTCTCAACACTTCACTCTAAGTCTCTAACTTTCATAACTCAAGTTATTAATACACCCTCAACTATACGGTATATAAAGTATAATATTTGAGTCGGAATTACCGACGCTCTAATCAAAGAGAGGGGCGGTGGCGTGGTGAAGAGAGGGCCGATGGCGTGGTGAAGAGAGGGACGATGGCGTGGTGATGAAGAGAGGGGCGATGGCGTGGTGAAGAGAGGACCGATAGCGTGGTGAAGAGAGGACCGATTGCGTGGTGAAGAGAGGGACGATGGCGTGGTGAAGAGAGGGACGATGGCGTGGTGAAGAGAGGGACGATGGCGTGGTGATGAAGAGAGGGGCGATGGCGTGGTGAAGAGAGGGCCGATGGCGTGGTGAAGAGAGGGCCAATGGCGTGGTGAAGAGAGGG
>NW_025942706.1:302839-318589 GCF_000764305.2 Hyalella azteca
TGCCGGTGCTGCAACAGCTGCATCAGGTGCCGGTGCTGCAACAGCTGCATCAGGTGCCGGTGCTGCAACAGCTGCATCAGGTGCCGGTGCTGCAACAGCTGCATCAGGTGCCGGTGCTGCAACAGCTGCATCAGGTGCCCTGTCTCTTATACACATCTAGATGTGTATAAGAGACAGGATGTGAGGGGAGGAGGGGGATGTGAGGGGAGGAGGGGGATGTGATATAGTGGGATAAGAGGGAGAGAATTAAAGAAGTGTTATAGGGATGTGTGCGAGAAAGATTGTGAATGAGGGAAAAGGCGATATGAGAGGGATGGACGACAGGTAGAGAAAGAGTGGGATGGGGAATATCGATAAGGTAACGGGAACAGCTATCGAGGGAGAGATAGAGAACGCTGGGTGTAATAATAAAAATGAATGAGAGTTATAGAGAAGCAGAGAGATTGTACAGAGGGGAGGAGAATTGACAGAATAATAGGGAGGGATAGAAGACAAAAGAAAAGAGAATTGGGGAGAGGAAGAGAAGGTGGGGGATGGGAAAGTGGAGAGAAGGAGAGAGATTGCAGAGAAAGCAAGGAATGTAGCTGCAATCTACCGCGCCGTGCTGTAAGTACAAACAATGCCGCGCACGAGCCCACTACCAGCCGCTATTGCAGCACGACTTTTGCACAACGTCGCAGTATTTCTTTGTTGCTCCCTCCTCCCCCTTCCCTCTTCTCCACCACCTTCTCATTCCTTCATTTCTTTGTTCTCTTTCTCACTGCCATTGTCAACTCTGCCGTGGCTATTGCCTGCGCGGTGGATAACTGCGAGCAATCCTGCAATCCTTGCAATTTAGGCGCCCAGCTATATAGTCGGCGAAGCGTCTGTTTAAGTCACGATATATAAGTAACTCTCACGTATATTTGAACGGTATAAGTAACTCTCACGTATATATAACAATCTAGACGTTTATACGTCGTACCGTTGTCGAAAATTGGCCGCGCGACATTTTATTGTACTATACAACTATAGTGGGCTCTGAAGAATAGGCCAAGTTTGGCCTATGTGTGAGGCCTCCGGAGAAATTGTGATGTCCCAGAAATATTGTGAAACTGCAAGAAATCGACGGGCAGAATAAAAAAAAAACGAAAATTCAATAATATGAAAGCGAAACTTGAATATACTATTGAGCTTGCGGCTGTGGATTTGGTGTAACTACACGGCAAGCTCACCAACAACAAACACTCGCCCACATGACGAACGTTGCGACGTATCGTTCGCCAGAGTCGAATGAAAGGAGGCTTAGTTGCCTCTACGAGTTAACTCGGGCTTTAGAAAGATCAATTTATTTCTGAGCCAGCCAAGCCTAACTCAGTAATTAGGAGAACAAGTGCCTTTAGCTTATGCTCCTGCCCTGAACATGCAATATTTTCTTCCGTATTTATGGCTGCAGTAAGTTTGCTTCAAGTGGCCGTGTGTCCGTGGGCGCGCGCAACATCGCGGCAAATAAATATCTCAGGGGATCGCTCTCAACGCGCGAGATTTTTTCCTCGCAGACATGAATTATTGCGCGCCCACTCACAGCACACTCCGGAATCTCCGATTTTTGCTCCCTGGACGATCTTCGAGCTCATCATCCGCGAAAGAATTTTTTCCGCCAATAATTTAGGCTCGCTAATACGTGTGACATTCGCGGAGTAAAAGGTTAGGACTCCATGGACCGACCCAGCGCAGGAGAAAGATTCTACGGAACTTCAGCATAAGGTGCAAAATAGGAGTCACGGAGCGGCGCCTTTGTTAGATCCTGCTCGACTCTTGTATCGCTGTAACCCAAGGTTCAAGTTTGCGTGCTATGGATAGATTTATGGTCCCCAAAAACCGCCTGGATTTGTTATCGAACTCAAGAGAGCCACGAATCCATCACTCGATTACTCGATCAAACACTCGATCAATTGCGTGGACCAGCCACTCGGCGGCCATACATTTAATTAAGTTCTAGACCAGCGACAGCAACGAACTGCTCTCGCCAGACCTGGAGACACAGACCAGCATTCCAAGCAACCTTGTTTATTTAACTCCTTTGTTTGTTCGTTTTATTTTATTGCAAGGCAAACTTTTGCGGATGAGCACGAAACATGAAATATTTCGTCGATCATCCGCACAAAAAACTTATTTCGAGTAATATTAGAGGAATAAATAATTTCCTTCACGAGAAAAAGGTCACGCTGCATCGACAAATCTATCACACCTCAACTAAATCAAAGCACAATAATGGAGAGCGTTGAACTGGAGTGAGTTCAGTGACAATGTCTGATGAAAATATTCTTTAATGTACACAATTTAACATGCATGCTTGTGCACACATATATAGTCACACGTCAGGTATAAGAACCAGACTGTAGTCTCCAAATACATGGCAGCCTCATACGTAAATTTCTATGATACATACAGGAAAGTACGGAGCTGGTAGAACTGGTTAAAAGACGCTATATTCGATATACTTTTATATCGGATTGCTGATGAAATTGATTTTAACTGCATCTCTATAATTTTTATATGAACGAATCAGAAGCATGATTCGTTATATACGTCGTTCCAACATAATTACAGCTGAAGCAACAGCTGCATCAGGTGCCGGTGCTGCAACAGCTGCATCATGTGCCGGTGCTGCAACAGCTGCATCAGGTGCCGGTGCTGCAACAGCGCTTGCAGGCTGCAGGTTGTGGCACAAGCGCCTATCAAGATTACAATTATTATCTTTATGAGTGCACGTAGCTTTAGTACGTGAAAATCTACATTTTTAACAATTTAAAAATGATGTAATATAACATATTCGATTGTAGTAACAATATTTATATTTGCAATCAGTCGGGTAAGTGTTACGATAGAATTAGTTATTTCCATGAAATTTCACCTTATGAAACGAACTAATCAATAATAAATAAAACAGACAGAAGGGCGTTTAAGAGATAACACCTGTCGTCACACGACTACTATATTGAATCGGCAGACCACAATATGTTGTTCCACAGCAATTACGATTTTGGAATGCTGAACGAACTCCAGTGGACAATACAGATAGAAGATTTTTGGTAAGTTATGATAAGACGAAGCCCTCATCTTACAGAGATTTAACTCCATTCCATGATCTATTTTTTCCCAAATTTTGTCTACAATAATTAATGCGAAAAAAATATTGCCTCAAATAACATCCCGAAATTGTAAATATTCTGTCTAATGTGAAGCCATGTATAGAAAACCGCCGTGTTGAACGTGAAACGTTTTGAGCAGCATGCAGTACGCGTTGGAGCACCTCCTGGCAACTCCAACACCTGCCACGCGTTGCCATCACACATCGCTGTTGCCACAAGCGGCAGGCGCATGGAAGCCTCAACGCCTCAGAGGACAACGCCAACTCCATCGGCACGCGACATGCGCCGCGCTGCGCCTCAGGCCGTCGCCGCTCAGGCGCGTCGCAAGAACTGGCGTAATGCAGGCAACCGTGACGGTGGTGCGTGGTGGTGCGTGGTGCTGCGTGGTGCTGCGTGGTGCTGCGTGGTGCTGTGTGGTGCTGCGTGGTGCTGCGTGGTGCTGCGTGGTGCTGCGTGGTGCTGCGTGGTGCTGCGTGGTGCATCATAAGTCAGCTGTGGCGTTGCACTGTGTAGCGCCGAAGTGGAGGTCTAAATATGGCGCTCGCAGGCACGACGCAGCAGATATACGCGGCGCGGAGGTGCGGCGCACGTACGCGTCGGGTAGCGCTGTAAAGACGCACACGTGAAGTAATGCGTGCGCCAAGTGGTGCGTGACATTTACAGCCCGTATACGTGGACGTCGTGGGCTCAGCATTATGACATAGTCATTACGACATATTCATAACGACATAGTCCTTACGACATAATCATAACGACATAGTCTTTACGACCTAGTCATTAGGACATGTTCATAACGACATAGTCATTACATCATAGTCATCACAATTCATAGTCATCACGAATAGAGCAGCAGTATTTGCGTAACCTTTCCTATCGCCTCAAATGTTACGATGCCCTCACGTATCTGGCCTCACGTGTCTAGCCTCACATATCTCGCCACGTGCATCTCGCCTCACGTATCTCGCCTCACCTATCTTGTCTCACGTATCCCATCTCACATATCTCGCCTCACGTATCTCACCTCACGTATCTCGCCTCACGTATCTCGCCTCATCTATCTCTTCTCACGTTTCTCGCCTCACGTATCTCGCCTCACGTATCTCTTCTCACGTATCTCACTTCACGTTTCTCGCCACACGTATCTCTTCTCACGTATCTCACTTCACGTTTCTCGCCTCACGTATCTCACCTCACGTATCTCGCCTCATGTATCTCGCCTCACGTATCTCGCCTCACGTATCTCGCCTCATCTATCTCTTCTCACGTTTCTCGCCTCACGTATCTCGCCTCACGTATCTCGTCTCACGTATCTCGCCTCATGTATCTCGCCTCACGTTTCTCGCCTCACGTATCTCACCTCACGTATCTCGCCTCACGTATCTCGCCTCACGTATCTCGCCTCACGTATCTCGCCTCATCTATATCTTCTCACGTATCTCACTTCACGTTTCTCGCCTCACGTATCTCTTCTCACGTATCTCGCCTCACGTATCTCGTCTCATGTATCCCACCTCACGTATCTCGCCTCGCGTATCTCGCCTCACGTATCTCACTTCACGTTTCTCGCCTCACGTATCTCGTCTCACGTATCTCGCCTCATGTATCTCGCCTCACGTATCTCGCCTCATCTATCTCTTCTCACGTATCTCGCCTCATCTATCTCTTCTCACGTATCTCGCCTCACGTATCTCGCTTCACGTATCTCGTCTCACGTATCTCGCCTCACGTATCTCGCCTCACGTATCTCGCCTCACGTATCTCGCCTCATGTACCTCGCCTCAAGTATTTCGTCTCACGTATCTCGCCTCATCTATCTCTCACGTATCTCGCCTCACGTATCTCGCCTCATCTATCTCTTTTCACGTATCTCGCCTCATGTACCTCGCCTCAAGTATTTCGTCTCACGTATCTCGCCTCATCTATCTCTTCTCACGTATCTCGCCTCACGTATCTCGCCTCATCTATCTCTTTTCACGTATTTCGCCCCACGTATCTCGCCTCACGTATCTCGCCTCCATATCTCGTCTCACGTATCTCGCCTCGCGTATCTCGCCTCACGTATCTCGTCTCACGTATCTCGTCTCACGTATCTCACCTCATGTATCTCGCCTCACGTATCTCGCCTCATGTATCTCGTCCCACGTATCTCGCCTCACGTATCTCGCCTCATGTATCTCGCCTCACGTATCTCGCCTCATGTATCTCGCCTCACGTATCTCGTCTCACGTATCTCACCTCATGTATCTCGCCTCACGTATCTCGCCTTACGTGTCTCAGGGGATACGTGTGCGCTGCAAGCCACTCGATCACGACGTCACGCACGACTGCAATAGGGATAAAACTATTATAAATGCATGAATAACAGCTGCACGAATCCAGATGCACGAATACAGCTGCACGAATAACAGCTGCACGAATACAGATGCACGAATACAGCTGCACGAATAACAGCTGCACCAATAACAGCTGCACGAATACAGATGCACGAATAACAGCTGCGATATATACATATATATATATACTGACATGCATCCTCAAGCGCATGGATGTGCACTGACGTACACGCGCCTAGCTCTTTCATGCACCGACGCTGCTGTTTCAGGCATTGGGAGGGCGGAAGTGGTGGATGGATGAGATATGGCGTTATCAGTTCCTTTTGACATACAGTATATATAATATATGCGATGTTAGTATATATATGTTGCACCTCATAAGATAGTCAAGGATATATAATTCTTGCCCTCTGTTTCCTTATATAATTGAAATAATATATTAATCCCAAATCCAGCAGTTTTCTCGCGTGGGAGAAAATGTCAGTTCAAACCTATAAATTCAACTCAATGCATTTATTCAGAAAGAAATTGAGCTGGGAATCCTGTAAAATTTGTTACTAAATCTAAAAACAACATGTTCATAGATCATCGACATGAACCTCAAAATTCTCGCAGAAACATGAAGCAGAATTAAGAAAAATGTTAAATTTATGTGAAATATTAATTACTTGGTTTAAAGTTATATTAGCAGATGTGATAGCACAGGAGCAAAATATATAGATTCAATTCCCAGCAACCGCTCGCATTTCATTCGAATCCCACGCAATTCAACAGCTAAATTGAAAACTAAATAGCAAACTAATCGGAGGCGCTATAACAAGTGCATGCCCGTAAAATTCTTTACAACATTAATGCAAAATAACTCTGGCCATATTTATGTTGCATTCAAGACCCATAATCAGGAGGCCTATATATATATATATACCAGCAAATAATTTCCCAAGACACAACCCCCAAGATACAAATTAGGGAGACTATGTTCAAATAGCGATGCACTTTTAATTATATGGCCATATTATGTGGGTCATACTGCATGATAATGTTTGGCTCAGAAGCGCATTACGTATTATAGTGCCATAAGCACATATATAGTGTCTCCCATAATATGGTTGGTCAATAATGACCCTACCATTTGTCGAGTATATGGAATGGCCTTGTTACAAATTCTATATATAAACAACCAATCCGCGCGGTGTTCTTGCTTGTTTGGACGTAGAATCGCTGTTCACAAACGTTGCAATATAATATATAATTGCAACAATTGAAATATGTGATCTGGCAAAAGCCGACATAACAAACTCGCTGCCGCTGCAACGAACGAGAATCAGTGATTTGTTGATAACCTTTACACCCACACAGGAAGTGCCCTCGTCTCACCCATACAGATAGTGCCCTCTCACACACAAGCACACACACACACACATTCACACGTACAGACAGTGTATTTTCACCCACAGATATAGTGGCCTTTAACCCACTCAGATATTGTCCATCCACACACAAATATGTATAATACCCTTCCACCCATACAGATGGACTGCCAACTTTATATATATGACCAGAGGTGGGCAGTAGCGCGCTACATGTAGCGGCCGCTATATAGTAGCGGTCGCTACATTTTCAGTAGCGGTAGCGGTAGCGGCCGCTACATTTCAAAGTAGCGCTGCCCAGCTCTGTATATATGACCACATTTCAATACAAGATCCTCGCAGCCATGACCTATAATTCTCTTATAAAATCCTGTTATCATGCAGTGCCGTTACATCGCTGACAGATTCATATGTCACCAATTCCATTGCGTTTGTCCTGCAACTCAAGAACCAATATTCTAATTCAACTCCGTAGTGAAATTAAAGTGAAAAAGTGAAAATTCGTAAGTGAAATTCACTTACGAAATCGGAAGAAGCAGAAATATGTTGGAGTCACCGATAATTCCACGTTTATATGCCATGCAGATGCCCATAACAACGACACCTGTTTCTCGACTCACAAACTGAATGCACCCGACGATATCAAGACAGCATATGCATCATAAGGCATCAAGGCATTATATAATGCACCACACTTAAAAAATATCGTCCGCTTGACAGTTCTTAAAGACAAACAAACTTTCAACAAAAACCGATGCTCAACTTCACTCTTCGACAATATTCAAAACACCAACCTCTGGGAAATCAGGGACAGAAATAAATAAAAAGTCACCCTATATATACGATTGTTTTTATATGAAGCCTTCACAAACTAAACGTCGACAAAATTTAACACAAATGGTATATTTTTCAATCGGACATCATACATTTATATACCATCTAGGCGGTGATGACATATACATATAGGCAGCGATGGTATATATAGGCAATCGCCGCAGCGTGGCCTCAAAGCAAACATGAGCGGCAAGGATTTGTGTGCAGCCTGCGCCACTGCCATCACACAGACACGCACACAGACTGCGTGTGTGCAGCCTGCGCCACTGCCATCACACAGACACGTACACAGACTGCGTGTGTACAGCCTGCGCCACTGCCATCACACAGACACGTACACAGACTGCGTGTGTACCGACACGCAGACACGTACACAAGCTGTGTGTGTGCAGCCTGCGCCACTGCCTTCACACAGACACGCACACAGACTGCGTGTGTGCAGCCTGCGTGATTCCGACACGCAGACACGTACACAAGCACACAGACGGCGTGTTTGCGGCCCGCCACTAGGCGCCTCACACACACGCACACAGACTGTGTGCGTGCACGTCTGCGTGACGTCAAAGCTGCGGTTAAAATCTCATGAGCTTAGTTTTGGGCGGCCATTAGCATATAAATCACGGCAAATTAAACCTTATTACACGAGATCACAATGTCAGGTATCGATCGCCCCACCCGCCCCTGGCCGCTGCACCAGCCCTGCAAACATCTCTGGTCATAAGGATCATTTTTACCTGCACTTCAAATAACAACTTCAAAAGACCAGGAGCTTACGCAATGTTATGCCGAATTTATTCGTGAAATAAAGACTAAAATTCCTTGTTAGTGAGCCAGTACAAACGATGGTGTGGAGGCATGAAGAAGAGTATGACAATATAGGGCTTATGGTGCTGTACTATTAAGGTGAGTTTGGCTCGCCACATGCACAGCTGGGCGGAACATAAACTAGTGCAAGCTTTAAAAGCAGGAACCCTGGGGACCCTGCACGTACGTACACTCTAATTGAACGTACATCCTTATTGCACGTACATCCTCATTGCACGTACACACTCCACTACGTACACCTCTCAACCCCACACGCCACGCAAAACACACGACGCAAGCCAGCGTATGAGGCCGTGCGTGTTGCCTCAATATACTCCCACGGTTGTGAAAGAATTTTTGGTTGACGTTCTGGTTGAGGAGACCTCACCGTCCGACCACCGTCTGGTGATGGTGGACACGACAATTGATATTGATAATTCAGACCAGGTGTATAACCCAAGAGGGGCTGGTAGGACTCAACTTCCATCATCAAAGACCGAACTGGGGGGCAATTGGATACGAACTGGCTAATATTAATTGGATATATGAGTTTCATGAGAAGAATGCTGAGGAAATTTACATAGAAAGCAAGAAACTAGCACCGGTGTGGGAAACACACTCTGAGGAGAAGGGGCCCTTTATGCTCGCAGTATTCCGACAGCATGACGAATTCACGTGAGAGAAAGCACACAAAATTAAATGAACAAATATCTGAACCCACAAAAAATTAAGTGATCTGAGATGACAGAGACTATAGTAAAGGTCTTCGCAAGGAAGCCGAAGGCAGGTTGCAGGACTCGCACAGGATGGAAGAACAAGCTGCTGAGGAGCGATATCGAGTGCATGCATGCTGAGGTCATCAGAGAGAACCCCAAGCAACTCTCCAGATATACGCTTAGTTCAAGGCTAAAATAAATAAATAAATAAAATAGTTATTGAAAGCGCTGTTGAGTCCGTGTTCAGTAATCAACCTCCCGGCCGCTACTCTACACATGCAGGAGAACACGAAGTCCTTCAGGAGCTGTCATGCAGGCAGAAGATGGCTGTGGTTTGTACCAGAAGACATATGGTCCAATTAAACAATGAATTTGGACCAGAAGACGTGGATAGAAGCATCGATAAACTGGCTACGTTTTCAGCACCAGAACTCAATGATATTCCAGCAGTGCTGCTGAAGAAGTGTCTTAAATGGGAGCACTGAATTGGCTTCGCTCACAATGTTCTGGAAAGCCTCGATGATATAGGAACTATTCCTGCTATGAGGGCCTCAATTAATAAGTGGGGCTGATAAGGCTAATTCAAAAAGGATGTCGAAGGACAGACCCAAAAATTAGACACCTTAATTGCAGTTACCTTGAATTCACAGGTGATTGTAAGTTAAAATCATTTTATTGTATCTTGTTATTCATATATCGCCTGGAGAACTGGACCAGTGAATTATAAGGTGCTGATATCTACACGCTGAACGTTGATATCTACCCTTAAACGTTAGTGTAATGATGACATCTATCTGTAATAATGTATAAGCTATATAATCTAAAATAATGAGACTGCAATAATTGTTCTCACAGCTATAGCTGTGAGAACAATAGCGCTAGACGAACAATTAATCATGCTGCGCCGATCGACATGAGGCACACGCATGCATGCGTGTTGTGGCCTCACACGCGCGTTATTTTATCCTCGCCAATCACTGACGAGTTTTCAATATAAACGCACCAATCATGCAGAGACGACATATCAGCAGCTACATGTGTACTTAGAACATTACATGTACTCAACGTTACATGTACTCCTCAACGTTACATGTACTCAACGTTACATGTACTCAACGTAAACGGAATTTTTGTAACTTTCCAGTCTGACATATTGAGCTTGTAGACGGTGCACATTCGGGACTTCCTCATCACGAATATGACGGCAAATAACGTAGCTTTCAACGAAATCTACACGCAATCAACGTTGTTTCAACGTCTTTTCTCATGCAGTAGGATCTGGCCGCAATTTACTTGCTTCTGAACATTTTTGTTCATATGTCCATTTATTTCTCTTACTGCCTTATGGCGGTAAGAGAAATGAATAAACGTTGTATATGTATAGTTCTAGGTAAGCTTGAAAATGAATATTAATCACGTAATTATACAAACACACAAGCTAGTGCCATTCATTCATTTGAATACACTCAGTGTGTAACAGTGTAAGCAAATGATATATAGCGCCTGTACAACGCGGAGGGGGGGGGGNACCGAGACAACCGAGACAACCGAGACAACCGAGACAACCGAGACAACCGAGACAACCGAGACAACCGAGACAACCGAGACAACCGAGACAACCGAGACAACCGAGACAACCGAGACAACCGAGACAACCGAGACAACCGAGACAACCGAGACAACCGAGACAACCGAGACAACCGAGACAACCGAGACAACCGAGACAACCGAGACAACCGAGACAACCGAGACAACCGAGACAACCGAGACAACCGAGACAACCGAGACAACCGAGACAACCGAGACAACCGAGACAACCGAGACAACCGAGACAACCGAGACAACCGAGACAACCGAGACAACCGAGACAACCGAGACAACGAGACAACCGAGATAACCGAGACAACAGAGCGAGACAACCGAGACAACCGAGACAACGAGACAACCGAGACAACCGAGACAACCGAGACAACCGAGACAACGAGACAACCGAGATAACCGAGACAACAGAGATAGACAACCGAGACAACCGAGACAACGAGACAACCGAGACAACCGAGATAACCGAGACAACCGGGACGGCCGATCGAGACAACCGGAACGAGACGAGAAATAACCGGGAAAAATAATGGGACAGAGGGTAAAATTTGTCCAGGAATAAACTTATGCGGGACATATGACTTCTGTCGCCATGACTTTAAAATTTTTTTTTTCCGCTAATTAAGAAACGATACGACACAGCTATATACAAAACGAGACGAGACTAAAATATTCAAGGAAAAACAAGATATTCCTTACTAAACGAAAACAAAAAGAAACATATATTCTGAACGCGCGGTCAAGGAACAACAAATTATATAGCTTTTGATTTTCAATGAACCCTTGCCAGTCATGGGCAGATTCGGGGACATTTTACTGGCAAGCTAATTTTGTAGTTAAATTTGTGGGCAGAATTGACGATGTGTAACTAAATATTTAGTGAATGGTGTTGATGTGGAACTTTCAATCCCACACGACGAGAAACGTACAAGTTCACTATATATACGCTTAATGACGTCATCGCGAGTCATTGACGTACGTATAGGGTTGATATTTGATATGTCAGCCTCTTGGTAGAGTGTGGATGGGCTTTCTTATAGGCCCTACAAAAATTAAGATGCCACGAATCAGAAGTGATAACTGGAAATATTTTTATGAGCAAAGCTAGAACGAGACCCATGATGGCCGGGGTGTTTACAAGGCCAATATGTATAGTCTGTGCAAACTTTGTGGCGATATTTACAAGTTCAATGAATGCTGCACATCGGGCATGCGTAAATATAGACATGTGCACTTAAGCTTCTTTATTATGTGCATCCGACGCTGCAATGGTTAGCTGCAAAGTCTGCGTTGAAATAAAATGCTGGTCTAAACAGACTCTGCTGTGGCATTAGACGAACTTGAGAACATCTGCCATGAAGATGAGGCTTCATTGAATTTTAAAAGTCATGCCTATATACATGTGAATAGCAGATGAATACGTCGTGAGTTTTGATGAATTGGCTCACCTAAGCCAAAGTTTGCACCCTATATAATAGCGAAGCATTGAAGAATGTCTTTTAATTTTGACATCACAACCTGCAGTATAGCCTCCTGCATGCAGATGTGACTAATATATTAGTCCCATCCAAGTGGAGAACTTATTACCACCTTATATATTGATCTATCGGTAACTTAATTTTAAACCAAAGATTTCTGAAAAAAAGCATACTTTTTTCCCCGACAGATGTCCCGTAAAAACTTGTTGGCTTTATGGAAGTATATATTCATGCTCATATCGTGCAGCTATATGTATATAATATACTGGCCACCTATAGGCAGTATACAGTATATACTGGCCGCTATATATAGGCTACCCGCCGCATCAATTAATTCTCCTGAAGCAAACAGTATATATATATATCTCCCATATACACGAGACCACTAGCCTGGTAATTAGTGACGATTAGTACTGACCGTAGCTTGCATCGAAAACGAAGCAACGCAAAAATTTGTGTCGATTCCTACCGGCCGCGGAGTCTGACTATTCATTAGATATGTTTTACATTACATGCACATCCATCATTACATGCACATCAGTTTACATATTAATATGCCTGAAACTTTGTAAACAGAGAAAATGTTGATCAAATAATGTCTGAAAATATTTACTATTCTAATTACATATTAAGGATTAACTAGTAATTCTCGCTATGTCTCGTTATAAAAGATGAAAGTTCCGGAAATTTAAATACTCCAATTTTAACCGGGACGTCTCGTCTCGGTATTTCCCGGAATTCCCACGTATATATATATACTGAGTGCTGAAAATTGTCCCGGTTTTTATTGCTAACCGCGGGACAAACCCTGTTGTCTCGTCTCGTCTCGAATGGAATGAAACACTAAACGCATGCAAGAGTCAAACGACAACCATTCTACTCACCATGCATGCCACCATATCATGCCACACCTACAATCTTGGACCGTCATGCCACACTATCATATCACCTCTCACCGTCATGCCACACTATCACATCATCATCACCCCATTTAACCATCATGCCTCACCTTGTGCCATCCATGCCTCACGCTCTACAAGCATGCCACACCTACCAAAATGCTCACCTTTCACTATCATTCTCCACCTGCCACCATCACGCCCCTCTTTCCACCATATTATTCTATTCCCTTTATCACCATCACTACGCCAGACTCGGCCTAGGCATTCAACCCCGACGTCACTATATATCCATCAATGGCTGTTTGTGACGCAGGCATCGACGCTGTAAAATATATAGTGTCATTATGCTGTACATAAGCACCCATATTAATAATACTCGATCATAGGATACAAGGAAACTTAAGATCGTTAGTGTCATTTATCGATAGTATTCGTGTTGTTCTTTGTTCGTGGAACGATAAGTCGCAGAACGCAATCGTGACATCAACGATAAATTATTGCAGTCTGCGCTGCCGGCACCAACGCTGCCGACCTCACAAACCAGTCCCTGGTGGCCGCCAGACGTAGGATAACATACAACATTTACGTCAAACTTACCTTATGCGGTTCCCCCAAGGTTTCTTCTTGTAACACCGTAAACATCTTAAATTATTAGCGATAAAGACAGCACGCAATCAGCGGTTATAGAATAAAATACATTGCGCAGAATTAATGCAGCATGACGCTGGGTACGACAACGTGAACACCACAGGCACAGGCACAGGCACACGAAACTCGTCTTTGCGGAGCTGTGTCATAAGGGTGATGTGGAGGGCCGAGGCGCGCGAGGTGCAGGCAGCGGTGCGCTGATTACAGAGACGCGAGGCCAGCGTTCACCATCTTGAATGGTGGCGATGCGGGGCACGCGTGTTGTTACAGCTGCTGCAGGGTTGCGTTTGTGTTGCAGCTGCTGCAGGGTTACGTTTGAGTTACAGCTGCTGCAGGGTTACGTTTGAGTTACAGCTGCTGCAGGGTTACGTTTGAGTTACAGCTGCTGCAGGGTTACGTTTGAGTTACAGCTGCTGCAGGGTTACGTTTGAGTTACAGCTGCTGCAGGGTTACGTTTGAGTTACAGCTGCTGCAGGGTTACGTTTGAGTTACAGCTGCTGCAGGGTTACGTTTGAGTTACAGCTGCTGCAGGGTTACGTTTGAGTTACAGCTGCTGCAGGGTTACGTTTGAGTTACAGCTGCTGCAGGGTTACGTTTGAGTTACAGCTGCTGCAGGGTTACGTTTGAGTTACAGCTGCTGCAGGGTTACGTTTGAGTTACAGCTGCTGCAGGGTTACGTTTGAGTTACAGCTGCTGCAGGGTTACGTTTGAGTTACAGCTGCTGCAGGGTTACGTTTGAGTTACAGCTGCTGCAGGGTTACGTTTGAGTTACAGCTGCTGCAGGGTTACGTTTGAGTTACAGCTGCTGCAGGGTTACGTTTGAGTTACAGCTGCTGCAGGGTTACGTTTGAGTTACAGCTGCTGCAGGGTTACGTTTGAGTTACAGCTGCTGCAGGGTTACGTTTGAGTTACAGCTGCTGCAGGGTTACGTTTGAGTTACAGCTGCTGCAGGGTTACGTTTGAGTTACAGCTGCTGCAGGGTTACGTTTGAGTTACAGCTGCTGCAGGGTTACGTTTGAGTTACAGCTGCTGCAGGGTTACGTTTGAGTTACAGCTGCTGCAGAGTTACGTTTGTGTTACAGCTGCTGCAGGGTTACGTTTGAGTTACAGCTGCTGCAGGGTTACAATTTTTACAGCTGCTGCAGGGTTACGTTTGTGTTGCAGCTGCTGCAGGGTTACGTGTGTGTTACAGCTGCTGCAGAGTTACGTGTGTGTTACAGCTGTTGCAGGGTTACGTTTGTGTTACAGCTGCTGCAGGGTTACGTTTGTGTTACAGCTGCTGCTGGGTTACGTTGGAGTTACAGCTGCTGCAGGGTTACTTTTGTGTTACAGCTGCTACAGGGTTGCGCGTGTGTTACAGCTGCTGCAGGGTTACGTTATGCAGCTGCTGCTATGCCACAATTGGGCTAAAGCTGCTGCAGGAAACACTTATGTTACAGCAGCAGCTGTGCTACTGTTGATGCTGCAAGGTTTCAGCTGCTGCAGGGTTACACTTTTTGCTACAGGTTGAAGTTAGAGTTGCATTCAGCTGAGGCTGGATATCAGGTATCAGGTGCTTCTAGATTACGTCTGCTGCCTTATATTGTAGGTTTCAACTTCCAGCTGTAGTGTAACATAGTCTGCTAGGTTACAGCTACTTTTGGTTGCAGCTGCTGCAACCTACAGCTGCAGCTGAGTTATAGCTTCTGCTGGATTTATGATAGACACAATAATTAACACGCTGCAGATGTGTTTTACAGCTGCAAGTTAGTTACAACTGTCATTGAACTGCTTCTGCAGGGAGATGTCTGCTTGGCCGTGGTGTGTTGTGCCCACGCCACACAACACACCACGCCACACAACACACCACGCCACATGACACATCACGCCACACAACACACCACGCCACACAACACACCACGCCACACAACACACCACGCCACACAACACACC
>NW_025942706.1:319263-319954 GCF_000764305.2 Hyalella azteca
TGACTGGGCTGGGCCCTATATGGAGTGGGCTGAAGCAGGCTCTAACTCGGTTGGGACTGTTCGACTTTTCTAGCCGCACTGTGCTGCAAAGCTCCAAATTCAATATATTGTTAATCTTAACATGGCAATTATTTTACAATCAAATAAAAAGTGAGGTTATGGGTCAGTTTTTTCGCAAATTGACTAATACTGAAGCGGGCTGAAGCGGGCTCAAAAAACTTACCCATTCGAGTAGATGTGTATAAGAGACAGCAACAGCATCGTGCATCAGTTGGCCCAAATGAGGGCGGATGAACGATAATCAGAGGCGGCGATCCATCGTGGCCTG
Organism: Hyalella azteca; assembly: GCF_000764305.2. Classification (NCBI taxonomy): domain Eukaryota; kingdom Metazoa; phylum Arthropoda; class Malacostraca; order Amphipoda; family Hyalellidae; genus Hyalella; species Hyalella azteca. The sequence goes on from NW_025942706.1 coordinate 319,592, forward strand.
GGACTGCTATGTCCCAAACAAATACTAATTAAGGATACTAAGGATACTAAGGAACACACCACGCCACACAACACACCACGCCACACAACACATCACGCCACACAACGCATCACGCCACACAACACACCACGCCACACAACACACCACGCCACACAACACACCACGCCACACAACACATCACGCCACACAACACATCACGCCACACAACACACCACGCCACACAACACACCACGCCACACAACACACCACGCCACACAACACACCACGCCACACAACACACTCCCCTCTTTCATCCCTCTTCTCTGCCTCACTCCAGCCTCTCCTTCTATTGCCCCCTCCCCTGACCACCCCCCTCTCCCCTCA